>NW_019394241.1:836469-1097138 GCF_000612105.2 Orussus abietinus | reverse complement strand
TCGAGAGCGCGGATACGCTGAGCAACCTTTCACATACTCGTGGAGGACACTCTCCAGTAGAGGATTTTCTCCCAGTAATGGCGATTCCCTGTACAATTTATAAGCCTAAAAGGTCACTGGACTTTACGTCCCGGTGGGTGACTCCGCAAATACAATTCAATTGGCGAAAAACGTCGCGACGACAACAGTTTGTAGGTGCGCCCACCAGGTAAGCACCAACGCCTTGGCTCCGTAAACCTACCGTGGGATTTTATTCCGCATTCGCAATGTGCAACCGAGGCGCGATCGAAAGGCCACGACAGATCCCTTCATTAACAAACGGCAATCATCTCCTCCAGGAACTCGTTCACTATCGATAAAGGAAATCAGGGATACCTCGCCGATCGATTATTTATGGCTGTCCACATCTCGAGAAATGAGCGGCGTGGATAATCTTAACTTATAGGATCTGTACAAAATGATGGCCCGTACCTTATCGTTAGAATATTGATGCCGTGATTCTATTTGCGATTAACAATCCTAGTCATTGAACTCAATGTGAAACTCCTGGAGATTTTCAGATAGTCGATGGGATTTTCTTTTCGATGCGTTCGTTCAATTGGCGAAACTCAGGGCGATCAGAAACCAGGAGATAGCGTTATAATTATTTTTGTACCATGTAATCAGCGCAGGGCGATAATGTTTCATCTGCCTTTAAAGCGAAATCGCTGTAACGCTTTTAGAACGCGTAGACATTTCTCAGGTGTGGGAATCTCCGTAGTTCCCTGAGTTTATTGCTCGCCAGGTTGATATTTTAACCGAGTAAGAGTTTGATATATGCAAGATAGCATTTAATGGAGTTATGTTTTCATTTGTTGTAGTGGAAGATCCTGTGGGCCACCACTCTGGTGGTGGTGCTCTCTACGTGTCATGGACACGAGAGAAGCAAAAGGGCGATAGAGAGCTATGCGCAACCTCAAGCACCGTTTGAAGGTTACGTTTACACTCCGCCGAATAAGCCCTTCACTCTCCCGCCCCGGTAAGCGATAAAACACATCGTTATGTTACTTAGACTGTGTACCTGCGGTTGAACGTTATGAATTAATAGATACGTAGAAGGAGTAATCCATACATTCAATTATCCATGATAGAATTTATCGTAACCGATGTCGATAACCATGACGTTACGTTCTTTTTTTTTTTACAGAACACCATCAACAAGTCCGCCCACTCCACCTCCCATCTCTCGGCGACCGCCGCCACCGATACAATCGCAACCTCCTACAAAGCCGCCGATTCAGACCGGCCCACCCTACAGTTATTCACCTCCGCAAACGCCGTTCACATTACCACCAAGAACCCCGGCACCACCTACGCGGCCGACGCCACCTCCGATTCAGACAAGACCACCTCCTGTTATAACGAGGCCACCGCCGCCACCTGTTCAAACGAAACCGCCGTACAGTTATCCACCACCGGAAAACCCTTTGACGTTACCGCCGAGAACGCCGGCGCCACCCACGCGGCCTCCGATTCCGACGAGACCTCCTCCCGTTCAAACGAGGCCACCACCGCCACCTGTCCAGACAAAACCTCCGTATAGCTACCCGCCACCAGAAAATCCTTTAACGATACCGCCGAGAACGCCGGCGCCACCCACCCGGCCGCCGCCACGTCCCATTGAGTCAAGACCCCCAATTGTTCAAACTAGACCACCACCGCCACCGGTTCAAACGAAACCTCCATACAGTTATCCACCGCCAGAAAATCCTTTAACGTTACCGCCGAGGACGCCGCCGCCACCTACGCGGCCACCGCCACCACCGATACAAACGAGACCTCAGCCCTCGAGACCGTCGGTTCAGACGGTACCACCTTATAATTACTCTCCTCCGCAAACCCCATTGACGTTCCCACCGAGAACGCCACCACCACCGACGAGGCCACCAACGCCGCGACCAACGCCACCACCGACTCGTCGTCCACCACCTCCCGTTCAAACCCGACCGCCACCTCCCCCACAATCTACCGGTTACACGTACGATGTACCTAAAACCCCTTTCACGTTCCCACCGCCACCCCCAACTAGACCGCCAGTGACGGCACCTCCAAGAACACCGCCACCACCGCCAACTAGACCGCCACCGCCTCCTTCCCCGCCAACGAGACCGCCATACCTGCCACCGCCACCTCAGCCGCACACAAAACCACCATATGTGCCACCACCACCTCCGCCGCCACCTACGAGGCCGCCATACGTCCCTCCGCCCCCACCCACGAAACCGCCATACGTTCCTCCTCCTCCACCGCAACCACCTACTAAACCGCCTTATCTACCTCCTTCTCCACCCCGAACACCACCACCGCGACCTCCGACGAGACCGCCTCCTCCTCCACCGCAACCACCTACTCTACCGCCTTATATACCTCCTTCTCCACCCCGAACACCACCACCGCGACCTCCGACAAGACCGCCTCCTCCTCCACCGCAACCACCTACTCAACCGCCTTATCTACCTCCTTCTCCACCCCGAACACCACCACCGCGACCTCCGGTAAGACCGCCTCCTGCTCCCCCTACGAGACCTCCACCACCCTTACCACAACCTCCTACTAGACCACCATATATCCCACCCCCACCCGCACCACCACCAACAAAGCCCCCGTACTTACCTCCACCTCCTCAACCACCTGTAACGAGACAGCCGCCACCTCCTCCGAAACCACCCACTCAACCACCGTATGTACCTCCCCCGCCACCGCAGCCTCCAACCCGGCCACCATATGTCCCACCACCCCCACAGCCCCCAACTAGACCACCTTATATCCCACCACCCCCGCAACCCCCAACTAGACCACCTTATATCCCACCACCCCCACAGCCCCCAACTAGACCACCTTATATCCCGCCACCCCCGCAACCACCAACTAGACCACCTTATAACCCGCCACCCCCACAACCTCCAACTAGACCACCTTATATCCCGCCATCCCCACAACCACCCAGGACTCCCCCACCGACCGGACCAACTTATCTACCTCCAGTCTCGACTCGGAAGCCACGTCCTCCTGTAACTACCCCATCGCCACCAACTTCTATCGTTACAAGACCACCACCGCCAAGAACTACAACAGTGACATTTGCTCCACCCACCAAGACCCCGACTTACCTCCCACCTAGGACACCCGCGACCCCACCGCCACCACCCATTACTCAGAGGACCACGAAATACGTTCCACCTGTAACCCCTCCGACGACAAGATACACTCAACCCCCAACTCAGAGAACAACCTACACCCCTCCTTCGCGACCTACACAGGATCGACCAACATACTTGCCACCACCGGGTCCACCACCCAGCACCCGTCCTCCCCCATATCTGCCGCCGTCGACCCAGCGACCAAAGTACCCAACTGTTACCCCACCTCCATATCCTACCCCACTATACAGTATCACCCCGAGCACGTCCACCTTACCACCACCAACGGGATATCCAGCACCAAGTCCAACACTGCCACCTGGAACCACACCAAAACCGCTAGGATACAACTATCCGATACCAGACATTCCTTTTGATTTTCGAAAACGTTGATCAACTATTAATCTAGTGATAGGTAATGTTGTCGATAGGTAAACACTGAGATATTAAGCGACTTATTTAAATATTACGCTTGCCGTAGATTTTATACAGTCATGGCCGATATTTTCTGAGAAAATACGAGAAGTCCTCGGAAACCATCAATACCAATCATCCTGCGATATAGGGCTAAGAATGGCAATAAGCACTTTTATACATACTGATAGAAAGTACAATAATTGTAAGAATTAATAAACTTTTTTTTCCAAACGGAAAACTGTGATGTGACGTTTTAATCTTCGTTGTACCTATTTTACACATCTTGGGGTATAATTAGATGTACGTTGAAAGTGTCACGTTTAGAACAGCATAAATTTGGTAAACACTTCAAACCTTCACCCATTGATTTTTTTCATATACATTCGTGTACATTTTTTCATGTTCATTGTTACATTCATAAAAATTGATACGAGCGATAAAATAACGAAATTTATGTAGAAGCCTGTTTGTTTAAAAACAAGAAAGTGCTTCAGTCTATTAGTCGACACCGTATGTCAGTGAAGGGAAACAAGAAATGTAAATTAGTCAAAGCGTCATATTCCAATTTTTATGAGAATCATAATTTAATATCTTTTGCAAGAATATGAAACTGGTACTAACT
This sequence comes from Orussus abietinus, assembly GCF_000612105.2. Lineage (NCBI taxonomy): Eukaryota > Metazoa > Arthropoda > Insecta > Hymenoptera > Orussidae > Orussus > Orussus abietinus. Next base: position 1,092,920 of record NW_019394241.1, on the reverse strand, counting down.
TATTGGTGAAATTCAAACAGGTCCTCTATCGAAAGCGGCTTTATGTTAAAACGTGTCTCTGATGACAATGTACCTAATTTACTCAGCCATTCTTACACTTCATAAGCGAAATTGCAATTAGACGTAAGAGTTGTTATTATCAGTGACAATGACTCGTCGAGTCGCTTTTCTGCTACGCGTCTTGTCAAACAAGGTAATTGAGTTTTCGCGCACTTAATATTCCTTGGAGCATAGCAGAGTTGTTACTATACGACCGTAAGTAGCCCATAACTCTGTGCATTCCCCTCCCAAGTGCCTCCCCCACGAAACAATGAAAATTTCTTCTTTCTTGATAGAATCGCTAGTGAAAACGTGCGTCCGAGAATAGGAGCTGTTAGTCGTCAATAAATCTCTGGAAGAATCGCGTCGTGCAGACCTCCGACTCTAAAAACTAAGTACAACATTTAAATCGGTCAACAAATACCCCCATCGACGTCACCGAATTATAATTCAAAGTAACCTGATTAATTCGAATGGAGCATTTGCCGCCATTTTTATTTGGCCTACACCTTGGAGCATCGAGAGACTGTCTCACATAGTCCGTGATCGACATCGTCATCGCCCAATATATTCGGAATACTTAAATTAAATGATAGCGAGACGAGTCGGACAGGAATAACCTCGCCCTATAAGGCTGTTACAGGGGAAAAAAAGTGGCAAAAAATACAGCGCGTCAGCAACGTCCTTCTCTGAGGCATGTGACGTGGGTGACGGACTTTTTGAACAGCGATGTTCGAAACCGGAAGACGATCAGCCATTAGTACTTCGGAACTCGGTCTTTATTCCGATCGCAGTGACCGGCACGGCAGGAACCAGCACAGTCTTCTTATACGAAAAATTGTGATTGTCGTAATGGTGGTGACAGCGGTGGTCCTAGTAAGTACCGCTACTAAACATCAGTTTAATAGATGGTAGATAATTTAACCACTCTAACAACACTTTCGTATAAAAAAAGAAAAACAGTCGCTGATTACAAGCTTCCAATTTATACCAATACACCATGGCCCTTACTCATATCTCATTTTTAACAGCGCTTTTAATTAAAAGGCCACTTTTACGAAATGTAATATGACAATGTCGGAAAAATGTAAATTCGACTTAAATAATCCCTGGTATTTATTTGATGCCCTGTATTCACTTCGCGAGCTTTTGCTCTGTGAAAAATGTTGATGCATTCCATTTTTCGTGTACGACTTGGACAACTAAAAGCTGTCAAAATTTGATGCATGACTTTGATAGTTGAAAGTGGTTTAAAAGTCCCCTTACCCATTTTTAGGGAATCGTCGCTCACTTTATCCTAAAAGCGCTCAAAAAGGAGCTTAAAAGGGGGTATGGGGAGGTATTGCTGCTAAAACACGTCTTTTAACGCTAAAAATGAAATATGAGTAAGGACCTATATTTCTAGATTTAAAAAACATTGAAATAGTACTACAAAGCCAAGTCACTACTTCTCTGCTTAACATACGATCCGGTATCCCGCCATTATTTTAATTTCTGTATTTACATATTTTCACAACCTCGCCACTGTTTTTTTTTTTTGTTACTATTGCTCCATTATATTTAAGAATGACGCATTGTCATTTAATAATAAGATATTAAGTGGTTCCTTATTGAGTACTACTTGATGGGTCTGTGCTAAAATGTGCAGCATCTACAATGTGTTACACACGTATGCGTAATTTGTTGTCTTCTGATTCTAATGAATTTTATAATATATTAACCAATGTTTGTCAGTATCGGTGACAAAATGACGTCCCGCATTCGGTTCTAAATTCTAGGAGAGGCGCGAAACGTCTCAATTACCATAATTCCTTCAAAATGTTTGATTTTTCAATTGCAAGAGGGAACAGGATTTGGCCGATTAGCAGCCGTGAAAAAGGTAGACATTCTTTCTCGGGATAACGTTTCTCTAACGCGGTTACGGCAATTAAGCTTCAATTAGCAATGTTTTAAACCGACGGTTGCTGACGCGACCACGACCTACGGTAACGCGAGTACTGTTCACAATGGAAGGAGTCGCACCGAGTAGTAATTGTCTTATGGGAAGGAGCTTTCCAAGCCATCTCACTTTCACCTCTTTTACTTTAATTCCAGAGACGATGTGAACAGACGCACTCGGCATTACTTTCACGTAAACATGACGCGAAAAGAAAAAAAAACATCTAATCTTCATTTCGAAATGTTAATTTTAATCGTCAGAAATTTGCAAAAAAAAATTGCTGGGGATTGATGCTATATTTACTTCGTCTGTTTATCTGGTGGAAATATGCCCACGTATTGTATTTAATTTCTTCAAGTAAATGGAGGTGACTTAGCTTGAAATTTCAGCGAAATGAGTTCAACTCAAATTGAGTTGAATTTATTCCCTTTTCTTTCTTCGGTGTACCTAGTGTTATCCTTCTGATATGTGCCCATAATTATGAAAGTGGCCTAAGTCAAAATTAAAAAAAAATGAGTTTATCAGTTATTTCACGCCATATTATTTCAAACGAAATTAATTCAATGTAATTTCGAAACAAAAAATATATGACTTAGACCACTTTCATAATTATGGGCACATATGACATTCAATAGGAAGTGCCAAGAAATTTTCACGCTTCCTATATATGTGCTCTGGGCTATGATAAGATGTATACAATAGATAGAGAACAGATCTTATAAAAACACATTTTCACCTTAAGTCGTAGAGCGTTTTCCATGCATGGTGGACCATGCGGCACGAGCCTAAATGATCCTCCAGACTTCACATGTGGAGCGTTAACTGTGTTCTGGCACAGATTAACGCGAAAGAGGATTAGAAAGAAGGTTAATAAGTTTTTAATTGGCAAAGAGTCGAATCGAGCCCCTTTACGTTCGCGAACGCTCTAATAGATTCGAATCTCTGCTAACCTGCAATTTGACGCGGATGTAAGATGATTCTGGTCCACGAAGCGTGAACGCAATATATTTCCCCAAAGAGCATTTCCTGCGATTTTCACTTTTCTTGAACATCTACAAGACATTCGAGAAAGAAGATGGTTTATTTATTATTTCTATTTTTTACTCTATGTCTAATAAAAGTCCTACAATTTGCTTCGTGATAAGCAATCCATTCTATGCGACCTTTCACGTACATAATCAAGTGTTAAATTTCGTTTTTCGACATGTGTACCAAAAATTGCTTAGGTGCATATATCAATTCTTTTGCAATTTATATGCCGTTACTATCGCACGTGATAAGTTCGCTTCGTGATAAGTAATCCATTCTATGCGACCTTCCACGTACATAATCAAGTGTTAGATTTCGTTTTTCGACATGTGTACCAAAAATTGCTTAGGTGCATATATCAATTCTTTTGCAATTTATATGCCGTTACTATCGCACGTAGAATCTTCACACGAAGAATAAAGTTTAGGTTCATTTAGTTTTTATTTAGAGTTTCAAAAATGTGGGAAACGTTTTAATTCTACTGAAGTCTGGGGAAACTAAATTAGAAAAATCGTCGCATGCGCGGGAAAGCTAACCTTAATATTATATTCTTTCGAAGTAACAGAGACATTGAATAATTTTAGTGACAAAATGGACTCTCATAGTTTTTTTTTTTTTTACTAAAACTGTTGTAAAAGCTATGAATGCTGACATTAGTGATATTAATAAAAAGGAAGTTTTTATATATATAACGAAAAACATTTCAATAAAAAGTTGTAGGTTTTGGAGAAGGAATTAAAATGCAGGTTTTGACTTTTACATAAAGGCCATTTTAAGGCCAACCACATTTTTTTTGTTCTTCCTAGAAAGGACAATTTTTGCTACCGAAACTTGATAAAATGTCAAATTCTAGGTAGAGCGATATAAAAAAGATACTTAATTCAAAAATGTTTAATATCGCATAAAAGTCCGATAACGTTCATTTATATTGCTTTGTTAGTACTTGGATCAGCAATTATAATTTTGATTATACTCTGCTTTACAGGCAGGTATATTTTTATACGACTTCACCTCAGGTACCTCCATTCATAGCAAAGCGAATCAAGAGACAAAACATATATACATATTGCAAAATGCGTTAAAAAAATCGAACAATGCTTCACCGAAATCGGTGTTCAGTACTCCGACACCGGAAGGTGAAGTAAATCGTACAGAAATTATTCTCGTACAAGATCGAGTGGACCAGGATTGCCAGGATGTTGGCAATGATGGCACAGATCAGTCACTGACAAAATCGTCAACGCAAAATGTCGCAGAAAATAATTTGAAATGGAAGGAAAAGACCTCTCGTGCTATCGATTCTCACCGCAGGATTACAACAGATCATTTTGACTCCGAAGAAAGAACTGAGGATGATAACCCTGAAGGGAAGATATTTAATAATCATGCCGTGGTGTATAGGGTAAAACAAAGGTAATATGTTAATAATCACTTTTTAATATCCTGAAGATGTTTGTTTCTTGAAACAGTCGTTTAAAAGGTGTATAATAATCTCTATACACAATAGAAAGCAGTTACTATCTACTATGATACTGATTTAAATTTAATGAATTTCACCAAAATTTGTTAACAAATGTGTACAATTTCAGGTACAAACGTCCATTACCAGACGACGACATTACGAACTCAGAAGAGTCCCGTCCAACACCATTTCATTTTCAGTACAAAACACCACAACCCACTTCCTTTAAGGGACCAAAGTACCCACAATTGTCTCAATACAGATATCCACACGCGTCACGAAACATTCAAGACATTATAAAATATTTAACCAACGAAGCCGATGCTGCAAATCGGGGGATTAAATTCACGGGAGTTTACGTAAACCCGAAGAAATATGATCCATATCCCGAAATGGCTGAAAGTATGACACATGATGACGTATCGGAAGAAGAAGAAGACACTCCATACCCGATTACCATAAACGCTGATCCATTTTATCAATACAAACCCAAGCATCCATCGGACGTCAATCTTCTGGCCACGTCCAATGTTAGGTTTGTCATTAAAATGTCTAATCCTATGCTAATTAAATTCCCTCCCGTAGATAAAATGTATTGAAATGTATATAAACGTCTCGTACTTGGCAATTCATGAGACAATACGTCACAACGAATAACCATAACTATTTTATAAACGCATTGAAAATTAAACGGTTGCCTTTCAGATTTTCCCCGGCAGGGATTTACAGATACAATCCATCATTTGACCCATACTACCAAAGACCATCATCGAACATGAACAAACAACACCTCATGGCAGCGGGATCTCAGTATGACAACTATCCTGCGGAAAGTTACGCAAAAAGGAGGAAACCAAAACCATTCAGTATAATGTTGGACATTTATCCGATTACCGATATCGATCAGACTAAAAAAATAGGCAGGCCAAAGCAATCTGCATCATTCGATGACTATGACTCCAGAAGACCTCCAGTCATGTACAATCGTGGACCCAAAATGTATTCCTCTTCTTCACCTATTCCTGTTGTTGCCATACCGAATCAACCGATGACCGACGAAGAAGAAAGGCAACAAATGATATTTCACCTAAATTTATATCCGCGGAAGAAAAACAAACTCAGCAGGTGAAATTTCTTAACGAATGGAACTTCCTTGTCCTGACAGTACAAAATTTGTTTTCTGCAGAAACTGTCCACATCGTCAGGAATTTAATATTCCGGGACAAACCTCTTTTTCTTTGCTGTCTTTTTTTTTATGGTCGTTAAAAGCAGAACGGCATGCAAAGTTTCTTCGATATTTCGGAGAGGAAACAAGTTTGGACTCCGGAAGGTCATCTTAACTTTTATTCCCAAGTTCGCTGAGATTAAATAATTATTCTTTTATCAGCGCAAAACTCTGCAGTTATGATTTTATTTATGTATCGCCAGATGATATGAGAAACGTGGGTACAGTACCGTATTTCAATTTTCTCTGATGAACCTCTGCATACCGGTTTCATTAGAAATAATTTATTAGACGTTAGAATGAGACTTTTCAATACAAGATAGTTGTTAAATAACGATATAAATGTCAGGATGAAATTAATGGTACATAAAATGATTTTTGTCATAGACACGACATCTTGGAGAGATCAGAGTTCGTGATGTCCGAGGACCAGGAACAGCTTGTCAAAAAAATTCTTTCCCCTTTCAATTCAATCACGAAACAAAATGCAGATCATTTGCCCACTGAAGAAACGACGTTCCTAGAAGACGAATCTCCAAATAATGCAAAGACACTTTTGTCTCGTTACGAAGAAACGCCTCTGAAGTTGTCCAACGAATCGACAGAACAGAATCACGAGGAAAATTCAAAATTCGAAGGAATACATAATGAACAAGACATCGAGATACCATCCAACCATAAGCTAGGAATCGGTCTAGAAAAAGAAGAGATAACCGTGTGCCAGAATTGTAAAAACGTCACATCTACAGAGGATAAATCCGCAAAGAATTTCACAACTCCTGTGCAGGAGATAAAAAATCCCGCAGAAGTCCAAGAATTCCCCGATGGACTATTAGCTACCGACTGAAGAGCACTTCCGGATAAAATTTCAAATTAAATCCAGATTTTCAGAATGTCAGGATCACTGCCAAGTTAAAAACTCTTCAAACGTCATTTCTTAGAGACCTCTGAGATATTTTTGCGGTGCCTTCGACGAGAAATGCGAAGAAATTTGTGGGCAGTAAGGTGTAAAACCTGTCAGCTAAAACGAATGCCTGGGTCACTCACCTTGACATTTCTGCCGTTGGAATTCCATGATTTCTCGAAAAACGAGGAGCCTTTAATTTTAGATTTTTATACTAATCCCAGGAATGCTTAATTAGAATTTGCATCTGAAGAGGATTTCATTGGCGCGCTAATGATACGATCTAGAGGAATAAAAGCGCACGAATCTAATGGCAGTTTGGAGCAATTAATTAGCCATCGTCGGAACGGGTTACATAAAGGCCAGACGTTTAAGGCTGAAAGTCTTCACCAACTTTCTCTTGCTTCGGTACACTGCTGACTTAACAGACGTCAGGGTAATCACATAACGCTTAGTTTCGATAAATAACGTGAAATGTACAATTTATTCATTAAATACGATTTATATTACAGAAAGGCCGAGAGAATCCTAGCGATTCAGTAAGTCTTCAATGTTGTAGACGATGCTCTTAAACAAACTGTATTCGCGAAATGTACAGCAGCGTAGTTAGTTTCCATAAAAAGGGAATATAATCAGATAGGTGATAACCCAGCTGAACAGTTCATTTCCGGCGCGATGCCACACAATAATATTCATGAATAACCTCCAACGAAATATATTATGACCAACTACGCTGAACTTCATTGAACGAAGTTGAGTCCCACTCTTGAGCTTTAGCACCATTTCTTCATATTTTTATGCAGTTTCGTGTTGGGTGAAATTCGGCAGATACGAAACCGAAACTTGTTCATCTAGGAGTGATCATTTTGTAGAAGTGCCAGGAAGTCTTCTGGGATGTTTCATAAAAAACCGAGGTGGACGGTTCAGCATTAAAAGCTCCCCGAGCTGTATCACGTTTCGGAGAAGTAATTCTGTCATTCGAATTTCAACCAGGAATTTTTCTAATCCTCGATTGCCGTGATAGCAAGGTCCTCGGAAGTACTTCAATCTAATATTACAAGTGTCCTGATCTACGCTTTAGAGAGCATACTTCTGCGACACAACGTAGCGCCAGTTTTCCATGTATACACCCACAGTAATTGTGAAACATCGTTGTTTCCACTCAACGATTGTTCAGGAAAATTCTTGAATCGAATAACGAATCGACTCGTCTGGTTACGCTCTAGAAAGCGTACTGGGATGATACAGGGTGGTATCAGCACCCCATTCGTAGGGACCTTCATGGGGACCAAGGGTCACCATGGTTCCTGGTCCCAAAGTAGTATGGGAAGTCGCATTTACCATTCCAGATCCCGCCGAGACATAACTCAATGGTGGCCGTGGATGATCTCGAAGACGAGCGTGTTTCACTTGTCTTTTGTACCTAAAAAAGCAGGAAATACAAATGAACGGTTAGACACATTGCGTGCCGTGGTCCACAACGATCGTCGTGTAATTAATTCTACGCAAGACTAGGATAATCGAGAATTTGTTTAGAAGTCTTTCGTTGGTTTCACTTACTTTGCGTGCATGCAACACAACGCACAACTGGAAATAATAGCAGCAATACCGACAAGAGCTGCAATGGCCAAGACCCACATTTGGGTCATGGACGCATCGGCACGTGCTACTATCGGAGCACAATGTTGCACCTTGTCCACGTGGTACATACGATAGACCTTCTTCAGCTCTTCGTTTCTTGGGTCGGTAAGCAACGCTTTCATTTCATTAAGGTCATAGGACTCCTTGCCTACCATTTGGAAGCAAGAACTCGTGGACGAGAAATCTAAAGAGTTGTCCTCTTTAGAATAGAACTGAGTGTCGTAAACGTTGACGGAAATGGGCAAAGACAAGGCCCGTTGAACTGCAGTCTCAAAATGTTCCAAGGTCTTGCGGACCTCGACGGGAGGTTTAGAGAAAACAAACTTGAGCATATCTCTATCCCGTAAAAGGAATATCCTGACAGTGATGTTGGTCTGTCTGTCTAGTTCGACGGAATTATTGGCATGCACTGGAACCTCCATGTACCCATCGGCATACCCTGTCATGGATCTCGCGGTCCTCAGCTCTCCGGTTTCAGGATTTAAGGACAACGGCGGAGGTATCTCATCCTGAGACATGGTAGAATCTACCAGAGAGGTGAATGACACTTTGCCGATTTTATAATCGATAGGTAAAGCGTCCGCATCTATATCGACAGCTTCCAACGTGACTAGGCTAGTGTCGATAGGAACGTTCAAACGCACTCCTAGAGTGACGTGTCCTTTTTTGAACATCGGTTTGTTGTCGTCGATGTCTAAAATCTTCACCAAAATCTGCCTCTCCGAAGGATCTTGCCGATTATATGCTTTTCGAACCACATCTGTCTTCTTCAACGGGTATTTAAAGCATTTTACAGTAAGGAGGTGATGATCAGCTGTTTCGCGATCCAAACGCCCCGCGGACTTGATGACTGCGGAATTGTTATCCAGGCGTTCTACCGAAAAGAGTTCATCCTCGTTTCCGTAAATGATTCCATAATCGATCATTCCATTTTCCCCGATATCCTCATCGATAGCTTCGATAATGCCCACGACGGTGCCGTTTGAAGTCTCTTCGTAGATGGAGAGCTCGATTGGGCGACTGTCTAAATTCCTCTTGAAATGCGGCTTGTGATCGTCGATGTCGTCAACCATGACCTGTAAAATCCTTGTTGCCTGTTGAGGAGGATCACCGAGATCCTGAGCAACCAGAATCAAGGTATAGCTATCCTTAGTTTCCCGATCGAGCAGTTTTTGCGTGGTGATTAAACCACTATCGCGGTTGATTCTGAATGCGCTGGCATCGTTACCAAAGTTTCCATCTTCCAGCAACTTGAAGGTGATTTTACCATTCGGTAGATTAGGGTCATCGGGATCGGAAGCAACTACTTGAAATACTGGACTTCCTATAGATGAATTCTCGGCAATGTGAGCTATTTCTTCTAAGGTTGGTCTAATGAAGAGAGGTACACCGTCGTTGCTGACTACATCCCCTATGTACAGGGTCAACAGTACATCGGTGTACATGACAGGATCACCACCATCTTGGGCTCTAACTCGCATATTATAGGGCTCGGTTCTTCCTTTTCCTGTTAATTCCCCAGCCGAGTATATCTCACCAGTTGTGTGGTTTATTTTAAATAGTCCTGAAATTGAATACCAATAAATTACTGTGTTGCGACTACCACTTCTGCAACCTATGAAGAAATGCACGGACAAATGCATCTTGTATACAGTAAAGTTCTGGTAGTTCATGGTCAGAGTGATGGATAAACATTGAAATTGTGAATAATTCTCAATTTTACCGTTTGCTTCTCCTTCGTCAATAATTTCGAATTGTATCGCCCCTCCTGCTCCTTCGTCAGGATCTGTCGCGGTGATGTTGACTATACTAACTCCTGGAGAAGCATTCTCGGGGATAACAGCAGTGTAAGAATCTTGGGGGAAAATCGGAGCATTGTCGTTAACATCAATTATATCGACTGTCACCAGAGCTCTGGTTGTTCTTTGTTCCGCTCCACCTTGAGGCATGTCCGACGCCACAACATAAAACCGGAGAACGGATTGCCTTTCTCTGTCCAGAGTCACGTTTTCCGCAATCTAAACCAGGCAAATATTTTAATTATACAAACGGATGGGATGAAAGCAATAAAGATAACTCTGAATATGAATTACCTGTATGTTTCCTGTAATCGGCTCGATTTCAAACATATTTGCATTTTCCCCAGTTAAGGTATACCTCACTTCCCCGTAGCCTCTTTTCACCTCCTGTTCGGTATTTGAACTGTCCATGTCCGTAGCCTTCACATTTAATACAATTTTTCCTGCTTGCGATGACTCGAGAACCGAGATTTTGTAGTCTTTTTGAGTGAAGATGGGACTATTGTCATTTACATCGTGTACATCAACAATTATATTCGCCTCGGACTTCCTTCGCGTTATTTCGTAGTCTCTAGTAAGCGCTCGCACTTTGAATCTTATAAACTGTAATTACAAAATCGAGAAAAAACATTACATAGTACCATGCACCATAATGCTACTTATGCTATTACATTCATACACCATAGAGAAATTTATAAGTAATTGTGCTCGTTTGAAATCGCATACAACTTGTGCACCATTTAAGATTTAATTTGCATAAAATATAATTTAGAATAAAAAGCACTATATTTTAAAACATCACACGTCCAGGTTTAAGACTCCGAAAATGAGCAAATCGATGAATGTAATATGGGATAAAAGGTATCGACAATTGTTTAGATTGGCATACCTTTTGATTTAATGCTTCATAATCCAATCTTCTACTCAAAACAACGTTTCCACTCTGTACCCCAACGCTCACATAACTCTCATCGTCTTCTTCTCGAACAAGTTCGAATCTTTCCACGGGGCGTCCAGTTAATGGTTCTTTAGCCGATAGCATTAACAAAGTTGTTCCCAGTGGTTGTTCTTCAGGCACGGAGACTCGAATTGTCGGATTATTTGGAGACCATCCAGAATTAGTAAAAGTTGGATTGTCGTCGCTGTATGCTTGTATATAAATGGTCACTTCTGCCTTGGCAAATTGTTTTTCCCTGTCAACTACAGCGCTCAAGTCTCTAGCCTCCACTGTCAAAATGACAACGGCAGCTACTTGGTAATCAAGAACCTTGTTCACTGTTATCAAACCGCTGGCTGGATTTATGGTGAATGCCTTTTTGTAATCGTACAAACTTGTGCTCTTCAAAGCCACTCCTGTCTTGTCCATTGCTCTGATCGGCTCCACCAAGGAATATTCGATACTGGCATCCAAATCAGGATCAGTAGCTGTTACCTTTAAGACGGGTTCACCTAGACATAACATTCGTAACAGAAAAAGGATGTGAAAAAGTACGATGCAGGAGAAAAGAGAATTCGATCAAATTAAATGTACAAATATCGAATTGCCTTCTCTTACTCGAATGCTGACTCGGCAAACATTAAGAACTAAATTTGTTACGCTACAATAGCAACGTTTCTGTTTGTTGTATAAACAAAATAACATCGACATTATTTCAAATATCGCCGTTTTTAACTATGAATTTTCCAGGGTATAATTTCAGGGTCAAAGCTGTATAGTTATTAACACTTGCCACTTGTACTAACCGATAGACGCTCGTTCGGATACGTATACCAAGTACGTAGAATTGTCAAAGACCGGTGGTTTGTTATTCACATCCAAAATGTTAACCGTGACCGTAGTTGTGGCGGTCTCTCTGACAGGTGTTCCGGAATCAACGGCATAAACTATCACCTCGTACTTGTTTCCGCCACTCTCCAAATCCAGTCGTGCATCGGGCGATACCGTGATAACGCCAGAACTGAAAAGCAATCGCGAGACAAATACACTCTGCACTTGCTTAAACCCTTAATTTTCAAATCCCGAATTAAAAATCAACATTCGAGTACCTGGAATTAATAACGAAATTGTCTTTAGCGCCAGCAGCAATGTAGTATTGCAATAAGTTGTCCCTGCCATCGGGATCATTTGCCACAACTCGAATGACTTCTGTGCCCGGAGTTGCATTTTCCAGCAGCCTCGCCCTGTAACTACTTGGTCCAGGTAACCCGGGCTTGTAATTACCTCTAAATACTGGTTTCTGGTTTCCTGGTACACCAACGCGTACCAGAAACTTGGCCTCGGAGTAAAGAGGTGGATGGCCATCATCCGTAGCCCTTATTTTCAGCTCGTACAATCCACGTTCCGTATCTCCCGAGCTCGCAGGCTTAGACATTGTCACTTCACCTGTATCCGAGTTCACCTGTGAAAAGACAGCCAACACTATTCCAAAATGCTACACCGGAGCTAGGATTAATTTAAGGCAGTCATGCCGCGTGACGACTGGACCTTTTCCATTTTTTTGTGAATTTTTTCCACCGAGCCACGAAAATACCCCGTCTTGGAAAAAAATCCCTTATTCTAGATATTCTAGACATATTATGGGAGCAATTTATCAAGTAAATTATTTTTCAATTTTCTGGACCCATCACACGGTACGACCGCCTTAAGCCACTTGTGCAACGTTTCTAGAAATAGTCCGATGCAGTTCTAGCAATCTAAAATGTCATATATGCTTAATTTCGAGGACAATGCGATTTCCATTGTTTCTTTTCTGTATTTGGACTTATTTATTTCTTTAAATAGCATATATGATAATTTTTAATTACCCTGAAGACGTTCTCGGTCAAACTGTTGTGCTGACTTATGGAGTACGTCACTTTTCCGTTTCCTTGTGTTGGCCCGTCCACGTCCGTAGCTCTGACGAACATCTGAGGATCAAAACTAGTTGCACCTTCTCTTACAGTTCTGGAGTACTCTCGTTGTTCAAAGACAGGCTCGTTGTCGTTGACGTCTTCCAGCTCGATCAAGATATTCACCGTGGACACTCGTCCACCGCCATCCTTGGCCTCCATTGTTAAAGAGTACGACTTTTGAATTTCATAATCCAAGTTCATCGCCACGAAGACGCCACCCTTTTTGGAATCAGTGCGGAACTTATCCACCCCAAAACCACGAAGAGTGTACGTTAAGTCTCCATAGGCCCCGCTATCGTCATCTTTAGCGAAAACGTTGCCAAAAAATTCTCCAGGTTTGGCGTCCTCAGGTACCGACAATTTATATACAGACTGAGAAAATTCCGGGCTGTGATCGTTTGCGTCCAGCAATTTTATGTGCACCGTGGAAGAGGCGACCTACGAAATAAAAAAATTATTTCTTCCTCGAACAATCGTTGCCTTTGTTGCAACCCTTTCTAGGAATATCATTGCAAACATTGCAGACCACTTACAACTTGGCCAGATACCGAGGCAGTGACTTCAAATTCAAGCTCCCGTCTTCTAGGGTCGTCAACGTCGTAATCGAGAACATCCGTATTCTTGGCCCTGATAACGACAGGAACTCTGCCTTGAGCTTCTTCAGGACTAACAGAAAAGGCATTGCTAATTCCCGGGTATCCCGGCACGTCCCGAAGAGCCAAAATGTACTTTGCATTGTCGCCGACATCTCCGTCACTGACCACCATGTTAAGGCCTTTGAAAGAAATAACCAAGTCAATGTCGATTAATGTTTTATGAATTAAAGATGTCAAATCAATTTACCAGGTAGAGGTGTATCGCTTCCAGTGTCTTCGGAGATCTTTATACTAAAGTAATCTTCGTTAAATACCGGAGCAAGGTCGTCGATATCGGTGACGACTATGGTCACAATGGACGTCGCTGTGTCTGCAGGTATCTCGTTGTTTATTAACTCGGTAGCCTTCACCGCAAAGGTATAGATCCCACCGTTTTGCAGAATTGTTGCATCTTCCCGATCCAATGACACATTGGTCGTGACGAGCTTTCCCACCGTGATGTCGCCTTCATGGCTTAATTCTAAGGTAAAGTGTCCATCATCGTCGTCCTCCAGGTTCAAGAAGAGTGATCTTGGTTCACCTGTGTCACCATCGCGAGCTAATATTGTTAAAACTACGTGACCCTCTGGGGTGTTCTCAGGAAGAGCAGCGCTGTAAGGTGCGTTGAGGAAAACCGGTGGTTGATCCTAAACCATGAAATTAAAATGTGTAATTAGCTACTCGAAAAAAAAATAGAGAAATAATTCGTTGTATCTCAAAGTCATTTTTCCAAACGCATAGTATGTAGAAATGTAAATCGTTACGTTTATAATCAGGGTATTGTACTTTTTAATGCCTCTATGCAAGTTCTGGTATTGACGTGCTTATTTGGTATTTCACTTTACATGCAATTAGAGTGAAATTCATCTCAGTGGTTGTTGCAATACATGGTAATGTTGCAGCGTACAAATAGCACCTTTCATTCCTCTCCTTCCATAAATCGATATTACCTGAACATCCAACACGTCGACCGCAACCGTGGCTTTCGCTTGCAACCTTTTGAACGGATCGCTAGCTCCATCGACAGCTACTAGATTTATCAAATAGGAATTCCTCTTTTCATAGTCCAAAGGCTTCATCACGGTAATCTCCACGTCGTACTTTCCCTCGGCTAGCTGAAAAAAATCAAAAGTCTCGGTAATATCAATCGAACTCACTCCTGAGAATAGAATCAGAGAAACATTTCCAAGCCCAATCACAGAGTCCCAAGAATTCTATACACTCGCATAAAGCAATACGCATACTTTGCTACATATTTAAAGCTTTAAAAACCCCTTTCACTTTTAGAAAAAAATATTCTTGTACATGCCCCACTACCCTCTACAACCCTAACTGATGGTATGTCATTGCTCGTAATTCTATCCTATCTGATACTGCGTGATTGCTCATAATTCTCAAAGCCATATCGATACACCCGTTCCCGTAAGATCACCAAAGTCAACCCTTATCATGGCAACTTCTAATACTCTTCTAATATTTTTGAAGCGATAAGGGTCCCTCCTTAGATGGGGTGACCATCAAGAAGGGGCATCGCGTAGTGCTGGCTGAAATTGATTCTTGGCCCTTAACAAAAAAGGCCAAAATCCAGACACAGGCACGGGTGCAGCTGATATTGTGCTCTGCTCTTAGCAAAGGATTTGCTGAACCTTTTCGGTGGTGACGTCGAAGACATCGCAGACGTCGTCGTCCCTGGAAGCGGCGACGCACTGCACGTGGACGTCGGCATTGACTCCACCGTCACGATCGGTGACCGTGATGGTTCCTGGAGGAAGCAGAAGACCACCCACGCGGACACTCTCCGGCACCCTGGCTGCATATGGACGTCCGTGATAAACCGGTGGGTTGTCGTTCTCGTCCAGGACTGCTATCTCCCGACGCAAAGAGACGGTGTTGGGCTCCGAGCCAGCTACACCTTCGTCTGAAACAAACGGTCGGTTCCAACATCTCAAGAAAAACTTTCAGTATTTAAGGGGACGTGAAAGCGGCACCCGAAAGCTCAATTCTTCATAGAACTTTTCTACAAAGTGGGTGTCTCCACATGTAGGGTGGAGACCCTAAGGTAGGTCCTGAAACTCGCGAAATTTCATTTCTTATAATCTATTTCTAAAATACCTATAAACAAATTGGGAAAGAATTGAAATTTCATGAGTTTCAGGACCTTCCTTATAGTCTCCCTATTCACGTTGTAAAGTCTCAATCTATTCGGTAAACCGAATTGAGAGAAATGTTTTATATACAAAACCTCTTCGACCTCTTCACCGATGACCACCATGAATTCATTTTCAGACAAATCTTAAATAAAAATTAATTAATNAAAAAAAATTTATCTATTGGAAATTATCACGTTTGGCTTACAATTACAATCATGCCTAATATATATAATGTGTATAATAAATGCAATAAAATCCACCGCGGAACGATAGAAGGCATTAAATCCTCATCGTCGGTGTAAAACACGGTACACGTATAGTTGTAAAATCGCATGAACGAGATGCTCTCATTAACATGAAATTATTCAATATTAGTGAAGCTATCATACCTATTATCCATCAGCAAGTACTAAAGTACACGAGATCTCATTGCGAGGCGTTTGCGTCCGTGGAGAACATATTCTTTATAGTACTAAATGCATTCTAAGCATTGCATACTCGACAAGAACATCACCAGGTTTATTATGAACAGGTAATTAAAGTGAAGGGTCACTGGAGCGTAAATCGTAACGTAAATTGTTGCTCGTATCGCATGTTCCCTGAAGAAGCCATCATTAATTTGCAAAATTGCGAGGCAAAACCAGTCCCGGTTCTTCTTGGTCGTCCTTAGTACAGAGAGAGGGAAAATAAACTATCCAAGTCATCGATCGAATGGTGCATCCATCATCGGAAGTGCATATAGGAGGGAAAAGTTAATCAATCTGTCGTAAGAGACTGATAGATGACGGAACATGTAGGTACTGGACCCTCACCTGTTATGCTGATGATAACTTCAATGAGATCTTGCGTCTCGCGGTCCAACGCCTTCCTCAGGACGACGACTCCGGTTTCGCGATCCACGGAAAAGTATTCCCCACTGATGGAATAGTGCAGTCTAGAACCCTCGGGATCTTCGCCCTGGAGGGTGTAAACCGGTGCACCTGGTGGAGTGCCCTCCGAAACCGCCATCCTGGCCATGTCACCTCCCTGGATAAAGTGCGGAGCCCTGTTGATCACCTGACCCCATGACCAGGAGCAACTGGTCACCAGAAGTAAAACGACCCACATTGTCACCTGTGGAACAGAATTTTCTCATTTGTACCTAGGGCATTAATCTTCACCGCAAAATAACACACGTTTTAAAAATCCCCAGGATTTTTCTCCCTAATTAAACCCTGATCGTACCTTATATTATACTTTCACAATTCTTCCACATTAATATAAAGCAAGAATTTGACCCAACGTTTTGCATAATTGGACTAAATTAGGGAATATATTTTGGCCAGATATGAAACGTTAATGACGATTTTTGGTGAGGGCAGACTTATTTTCCCTAATTAGGCTACAATTAATGGGGGAGTATAAATAATTGCTATTTGATGATTTGAGGGGAACTTGACGTCTCCTCAATCTGTCACTATCAGGGAAGTCAGCATGTATCTGTATGTCAGTATCTGTCCCTATCAATGACGTCACTTCCTACACTATCAATGAAGTGGGTACTCGGCCACGTGTATCAAATAGAAAGAAGGAAGTAACATTCTCGTTGACTTTCGTCGGATTAAGTAGAGCATGTAAAATCCCGAAATGAAGTTCAGCAACACTAATTACACGGTGACACCAATGTCGCGAAACCCGTTAGACATTTATCCGGGGAAACCGTCAAGGTTCGACGGCCTATCGTTTACACTCCACTCTAGTAGAAAATAACCGCAGACGTGTGGGTTGTAGGGAAACGTTTCTCTTGCAGAACCTCCGCCAGCTACACGCGTTGATTAGACCCTATGTGCAACAATTCGGTATTTCTTGCGGTTATCATAGGACACTATCAATACCTACAATCGTCACGGCACGTATCGAAACTCCATTACTCCACGCATGAAATCCCTCGGCAAGATTTTATAATTAAGAATTATGGTGCTATCACGAGCAAGTATCGTGCCCACCCTATTTGGCAATTATCAGGTACTCCACGGTTTGATTATAACAATTAGCATTTACTAAATGATCTCTGATCGATCGGTAAATGGTGCAGAGCGCGAAAAGAAAACCATCCCCTTTCTGGAAAAATTAGCAAAACGAGTTAATTGCTTGATCGAAGTTCGGTGACGCCGATGTCGCGAAAGTCATCAGACTTTTTTTTTATCTGGGGAAACTGTCAGACTTTTTTTTTATCTGGGGAAACTGTCAGACTTTTTTTTTATCTGGGGAAACTGTCAAGGCTTGGCGGGGTATCACTTGGACTTTATTTCGGAATCTTCAGGGTAGAACAAGACTTGCGGAGGCTTTGGTACGTGTACGGTGAAATGTACCGAGTTGACTCGATCCGATGTGCAACCATCCGGTATTTCTTGCGGTTTAACGGTTGCGACGAAGTATGGCCGATAAGACGAGCGCCATGTCGGACATCTAAATGCGTACCGTCGAGTATGTGCGGTTAGTGAGAAGCCGTTAGAAATCAGTTTCCTTTTCTGGAGCAGCAGAAGTCACCAGGTAACATTGATCGATGTAGTCTTCGTAACTCTACGTGTTCAGTTGGTTACCTCCCATATCTTCGAGACCTACCTTATAAATTAACCCCTTTATTTCAGTATTAGTGTATTTCCAAAATGACTTTTCTGGAGCAGCAGAAACCATCAGGTAACATTGATCGACGTAGTCTTCTTGACTCTAAACGTTCAATTGGTTACCTCCCATATCTTCGAGACCTACCTTATAAATTAACCCCTTTGTTTCAGTATTAGTGTATTTCCAAAATTACCACATTTCATACATTCATAAAAATGTAATTCCAATGGCGCTTGTATTCCTTTTGGTGTTAAATGTACCATAAACTTGTCACTAAACCGATACTTGATTTTCTTATTTCTGGACAACAGATATGCAAAGTCTAGTTTTTACAATAGGCACATTCTAGCTGTTACAGGGATATTTTTAACAACGTGCTTATTTTTGTAACAACGATTTAGTGACGAAGAAAAAATTCTGAAAGATGTCAACCGTTCTCCTTGGTCCCACAGTTTCTTGAGCGTAATGGTTTTCTCTTGAAACCGTTCCAGCGTTTCCATAAGCTTGACTCCCGTGAGAACATTTTTTGGTGAAACCGTTCCTCCAATCTCTCTTCCAGGATCGTTATTTAATTTTCAGCCCAACTGCTGACTTTCTACCAGCAACACTCGCCTACAAGATGCCGGTCTAGAAGACTTGCGCAACATCATTGTTAAAGATAGAGGCAGAATGTGTTTTGCGTTCTTACGCCTTCGGTCCGGCTCTCACTCCCGGTGAGAGCAGATTTATCATAAAGATTGTCTAAACAAATGCCCATATCCAATGAAACGGATCAAATCTTAGTAAGATGTAGCAGCCAACGTCTACGCAAAGAACATCACTCGATAATCAATTAAAAATAAGTGCATCTCGATTTTATGCATGGCGACCTCCGATCAAAAATCTAATGCATTGCATAAACCATTTTACAAAAGCATACCCAATAAAATAAATACCTAAAAAATAGTCATACGAGTTTACTGGAAATGATTACCGATTATGCATTGACATATTTTTTCTTTAATTAAATATGAAAGAGGTTCATCTAAAATTTAAGAATTCCATTTTTATGCGGTCGGGCGTATCAGGAAATTTGGCAAAAGTTTGTGATTAGTGTCTAGAAAAGGGATACAACACTGGGTTAACAATTGTGTAGATGCATAATTTCTTGTACATCTTATGTGTTATAAGTGTGTACCGTGAAATATTTTACAGCATAGAATTCTAGTATGAAGATGCACATTCCACTAATAGAATTGTCATTCCGGATCATGATAGACAATAGGGACGAGGGGCAAATAGCAGCTAATGAAAAAAGTAATTAACGGAGTAATTGTAGTAAAGCCTGTCCCTGTGATTTGTCAACGCCTTCAAGCGTGCGGAAAGAAACTTCCGTATTACTTAAGTCATTACTGCTGATGATTCCCAAGACACCCAATTACTAATTACGATCACGTGCTTGCAATTATATTAACGAACTAGAGAATACCTTATCGAATTTTAGAAGAATTCAAGTTACACGTGCGAAAGTATGTCAATTACCTTGGTACAGCGAGCCTTATCAAATAAATATTTTCATATAAAAATACATTGTAAATTATTCCAAGGTAAAAGTCTCCTAAACGGTCTCATGAACTGGCGAAAAAATACAGGTCGTTGATCCATATTTCCAAATAAATTAATAATATAACCACAAAATAAATGGAATACTTGGTAGCAGCATTACTTCAAAGACTGCACAGTTTCTCCGGTCACGTAATGCAGAAAAGTATGAAGTCAAAACCGTGACTGCTGTCGTAGTCGGAAGTCAAAACTACGTCGGCTAGGGCATGTCGATTTTTTTAAGTACATGTTGTCGATAGTTTAATAAAAAATGAAGTGACGAAGTGAGTAATAAAATACTCAATATAAGAAATAGGGCGTCCGTAATCTGGTAATGAAGTTTCAAATAATTCGGTGCCCCCAATTTGGAGAAAAGTTTTATTAATATTTTTACGGTTTATGTATACAGAATGCCCCTTTTTTATCACCTTTCACTGCCACGGTGGTCCCATGGGACCGACGCTTGTCTTTTCATTTGGGCCATGGTGGTCACCGGTAACTACCACTAACAATTAAAAAAATATCCTATTGGCAAGATTGTACCGTTATTTTAATATATTTCGCAGTTCTTTGACATTATAAAATTGTTAATATGAAATTTGTATAGTGGGCCAATGGTGGAAATTGAAAAATTCACGTGGCAGCGAAAGGGTTAAGCGTCGCGGACTATATGGGACAGTGCCTCTCCGAGCGTTAAAATCACCACGGACGGGACTCGCTAGCCGTACTTTTTGGCCCAATAAATTCTTCTCCTTTGTTTTATTAACCTGCGTGAAAGCATCTCCCTGGCCTTCCTTTTAGTTCGATGGCCGATCACTCGATCACCCGCAAGAATTCTCTACAACGCCACGTGTTGATCTATAAACAAAAGGAAGTTTATCCATTTAAACGGATTCACGTGGCCTTAACTTTACACCCGAATAGAAAAACAAACTGGGCCGATTACCTAACTATTTTAACTAGTCTCATTAGTATCATACACTAGACTCCCGGCCACAGGAAAACCCGTTACGTTCCTATTGCGTCGCCGACATGGAATTCTGGCACGACGTGACCGAGTAATAAATAATGAATGGCTAACGAAAAATTCAGTCCTGTTGGCTTTTCTCCCGGATCCCGTTCTTCTCATCTCGTGTTAATTACTTCTTACGTGCTAGCTTGGCGTCATATACAGGAAGAGGTGCCGCTCAAGTTTCTACCATTCGTGTGAACCTTGTTCTTAAGACAGACTTGATTCAATTGTTTGTAAGTTAAACTTGAGAATCTTTATAGACAATTGGTTGAAAGAAGACGAATGTAAATCCCCTCCGAAATAAACTAGGCGGTACATCTCATTCCCAAGTTAATACGCGATACAGCTCGATCGAACAAAGACTCTAACAAGTGATTAGCAATAAAGTAATTGAATAAACCTAACATATGCACGATACCTGGAGCCTATTCTTCCAATAGCTAACACTCTGTTCCCGGATACACGTGCGAAGGTAAATATCTAAACCAGGTATGTCAATAAATCCTGTTCTCTACGCAATCATCTACAATATCAAAGCTTAACAAACCCTGATACGCATTAATCTTTTATTACATCTCGCCCGCAACGACTCCATTTGCCAAATTAATGCCCTAACAGGTAATTCAAGTACTCGTATCGACCAAAAATATCCATGATGTCCTCAACCTGTTCCTCCAACAGCCGACCGATTCCTTTCTCCTGTACAAGTACAAAGAAAAATCTATACTCCTGTGTATAACCTACTATGACGTCAAAGTATGACAAACCCGGACACGCGGTGCGAATGGTTAATTGCCAAAACGGAGGAGGCGCCATATTCTCTCATCCTGGATGG
Source organism: Orussus abietinus (assembly GCF_000612105.2). Classification (NCBI taxonomy): domain Eukaryota; kingdom Metazoa; phylum Arthropoda; class Insecta; order Hymenoptera; family Orussidae; genus Orussus; species Orussus abietinus. The sequence goes on along the minus strand of NW_019394241.1, from coordinate 1,071,170 downwards.
TTTAGGGGACAACGAGACTCACCTCATACGTTAAAATAAATCCCTCTTCCGGCACCGTGGGCAAGTCCTCATCCTCGCGGAAGGTTCACGTATCACGAAGAGATCACTCCCTGCACCGAAGACATGTTCGCCAGGGGCGAGTCCGAATTCGGCGAGCAGTTTAGGCCGGCGGCTTAGCGCCTCCACCGTTTCGAAAAGGAACCGGTGTCTGCTAGGCGGTTGGCAAGCGCACACTGCATCGTAAGAAGGTATGCGGCCTCAGCTCCGGGAGTGGAAGGAATCGAGAGAGTCTATAGTCCCTCAGCGGTAGTTGGCCTTTTCCTTTTCTTTCCCTCGACCAGGTGACTCAGGCCGATGGAAGCCCCCGACTGTTCCGAACCGCGGAAGTCCACAATAGGGGAGAGTACTCCGAACAACGAGCGTCGGGGCCGACGTTGACCGATCGGTGCCGATCCGTCCAGTTGCCGGATTGCTCGATCGGTAAGGATGTCATCGTATGTTGAAATTAAGAGCTCGGCATGAAATCATCGTTTCTCCTATTTATTGCAACTTGTGATCCGAAATGAAGATCGGGAAGCGGTTAGATTAAGTTCCTGACAGGGAAATTCGAGTCCACGTGGAGGAAATCGGTACACGTTCGTGATAAAAGGGACTACTTGTTGCTGCTGATGGAAACGCTTGTAAATGGACCAGCAACGTTTTCTTGCAGATATTCCTTTTGTGTACGGAGAACGGGGAAACTATTACTTTGCTGGAGCAACAAGCTTTGTATTTATGAATGTTTTGTATGTATGATCACGGCGTGAAATTATCGTTTCTTCTATTTTTTGCAGCTTGTGCTCCGAAATGATGATCGGGAAGCGGTTAGATTAAGTTCCTGACAGGGAAATTCGAGTCCACGTGGAGGAAATCGGCACACGCTCGTGATAAAAGGGACTACTTGTTGCTGCTGATGGAAACGCTTGTAAATGGACCAGCAACGTTTTCTTGCAGATATTCCTTTTGTGTACGGAGAACGGGGAAACTATTACTTTGCTGGAGCAACAAGCTTTGTATTTATGAATGTTTTGTATGTATGATCACGGCGTGAAATGATCGTTTCTTCTATTTTTTGCAGCTTGTGCTCCGAAATGAAGATCGGGAAGCGGTCGGAGTAACTTCCTGACAGGTAAATTCGATTACTTGTTGCTGCTAATGTTAACGCTTGTAAATGGACCAGCAACGTTTTCTTGCAGATATTCCTTTTGTGTACGGAGAACGGGGAAACTATTACTGGAGCACCAAGCTTTGTATTCATGAAAGTTTCATATATATGATCACGGCGTGAATTTGCATTTATGAAAGTTTCATATACATATATATAGAATTACCCTTTCTTATCACCGGATGTTAAAGTGGTATCTAAAGGGTCAATTGTTCATAAAACTTTTCTCCAAACTGGATGGTGTCGACTCGTTTCCAACTTTACAATGAAGAAATGTTCAAAAGTTGAAACTTCATGAGTTTCAAGACCTTCCTTATACCATGTCAGATACCTCCACCATGATGAATCACCAGGATGCGATAAACTGATACGAGAAGGTACCGCAAGAAGACTGTAGTCTCTTTTTACAGGAGATGATTGCGACAAGGTCAAAAGATACATTATTCTTCAATTATAAGGACGAGTACCCTGACTCGACAAGACCCGAGTCCGTACTTGGAATTTTCTTCGATCCGTCTAGAATCGCAAAGCGTACACGAGAGAAGTTCATTTACTTCTCGTACACAGTTGAAAGATCGTTACCATCCTCCATCATCGAATATCTCCTTTCGAAGCTTGAAACGCGATATGATTTATGTGTCGAGAACCTCTACTTCTATTTCGTTCTCGTTCTGCCTTATTAGACGAGAATCTCGAAATGTGAGCGGTTGTGCCGTAATAAGCGTTCGAGTCCTTGACCCAGAATTTCCATACGTGAACTCGTTATATTTTTTTCAACAAAGTAAATATGGTAATTTGTACGAAATATTTAGAAGTATTAACCTGTCGAAGAGATAATTTTACACCATGCATGGTAAAACTTCATGAAACAGATTTCATTAGCTCCTGACCGTTGTTAAAAGTCAATGGAAAATTGAAAGTTCAATTTTCACCAAAAAATATGATCTTGGCTCTAGTGAAATTTTGTTTGAAAAATGAAATTTCAATTTCAGGAGTTCTTTGTTTACGGGGTCAAGCAAAGGATTCGCAAATCTTGGCACGAGGCTAAAACGGCTCTACACTCCGCGCCAAAGACATCCAGATAAAAAAGTTCTTTGTTCATGGGGTCAAGCAAAGAAAGATTCGCAAATCTTGGCACGAGGCTGAAACGACTCTAAACTCCGCGCCAAAGACATCCAGATAAAAAAGTTCTTTGTTTACGGGGTCAAGCAAAGAAGGATTCGCAAATCTTGGCACGAGGCTAAAACGGCTCTACGTTCCGCACCAAAGACATCCAGATAAAAAAGTTCCTTGTTTACGGGGACAAGCAAAGAAGGATTCGCAAATCTTGGCACGAGGCTGAAACGACTCTACACTCCGCGCCAAAGACATCCAGATAAAAAAGTTCCTTGTTTACGGGGTCAAGCAAAGGATTCGCAAATCTTGGCACGAGGCTGAAACGACTCTACACTCCACGCCAAGTATCGGCCGAGTGGAAAAGAGAGGACCGGAATACGAGAAAGATGGCTTGGAATGGAAGGGGTCGAGTACTGTTACCAAAGGCCGAGGCGAGCGACTCGACATCGACGATGAAGTATCGACCGTTCGCAAAGTCGAGCACGAATCGAGTTCTAGAACTCGAACTACCGCTCGAGATCTCGATCTCTCGGATGTGGACCGACCGATCTGGCCGAGATAATCCGCGCCCATTTGTCTAGCTCGAAAGTTCGGGTCTCGGCTCTCCGGAAGCCGGGATTCCCGGCAGAAGTGGACGGCACTTTTCCCATCGAGCTCCTAGGTGCGAGCAAAGGAAAGGTGTTCCCTGAATTCCTCCTCTGACCTACCTCAGTGTAACCAATTTTCGTCGATAAGGTCGCATAACCGTTAATGCCACGAAAGGGGGACTTCTTAGAGATGGTTGGCTATGTGGAGACACTTTTTTCCCACGTCTACGCGATGCAGACTCTAACGAAAACGTTTTCACAAACCAAAATTATTACAAATAGTAATGAACCATGAGGCACTTTTTTCCTACATCTACGCGTGCAGACCCTAAAAAAACGTTTCCATGAACCGTGTCAACGCTTAAACCCAAAAATGATTACAAATAGTAATGAACCATGAGGCACTATTTTCCTACATCTACGCGATGCAGACCCTAAAAAAACGTTATCACGAACCGTGTCAACGCTAAACACCAAAAATGATTATAAACAGTAATGAACCATGAGGCACTTTTTTATTACATTTACGCGATGCAGACCCTAAAAAAACGTTTTCACGAACCGTGTCAACGCTAAAACCCAAAAATGATTACAAATAGTAATGAACCATGAGGAACTTTTTTCCTACGTCTACGCGATGCAGACCCTAAAAAAACGTTTTCACGAACCGTGTCAACGCTAAAATCCAAAAATGATTACAAATAGTAATGAACCATGAGGCACTATTTTCCTACGTCTACGCGATGCAGACCCTAAAAAAACGTTTTCACTAACCGTATCAACGCTAAACCCCAAAAATGATTACAAACAGTAATGAACCGTGAAAGAAACACATCACTTCCCTAAATGAGGTCCTTCCATACATGCTAACTTACGAGATATACGAGACAAGACTAGCAACCAATAATGAACTGTATCATAATAATTCCAATTTAATGCACCACTGCAGTCTGACGCAGCTTCGACGACGTCTGCACCTAGGAACACAGTTTTGTTTAAAAAACAGTCCTAGGATTAACGGAGTAGGAGCCTTCAATCCGTTCCATTTTCCAGAGCCCCGTTTAAAGTTGGTATGCCTCGCGTGCTTATCTGTTGCCTCATGGCAACGTGCAAGTCTGCATAATTATGGGGGAACACGAGACGATGACTTACATCGTTACGTGGTACGTCACGCAGCTTCGACGACGCATATCGGCGAAGAGGACCTAACGTTCTTCAGGAGCGATTAAGAGGAGCGTGGGATAGTCCGATTCAGACGGAAGCTCTCTGTCTGCAAATTGCGTTCTACGTGCCGTAATGGTTCTAAGAAGTTCTCGCATTATGAAACATGCTCGATGCTGTTTAGTTAACCCAATTCTCACGAAGACGGCGAGGGTGGAAAGTAATTCTTTCCGCACTTTCAGGTGGAAGTAGAATAACGCCATCGCGGATCAACTTCCTCTTCCGACTTTTCTATGCCAGAACTCTGGGAAATCTCATAACCTCTCGGAGTACCGTATTTCCTGCTGGAATTTATCCTAGAAATAATTGTAAATAAATTTAACGGATATTTTTACATGATTAAATGCCAAATTTGGAGGACTCTTGGATTGACAGTGATGGCTTCTATTTCTTACTAAGTATCATATGTACATATATATTACTTTTGTAAACGCATTTCTGTATATAAAATACGTGGATTTTTTCATACAATGACTAGATGCCGTTAACCCAGTTACCAGCAATAAATTGTCCAATTAGAGCGAATCGTTTCAGCTAAAAAGAGAGAACCCTTTTTCATCCTTCCAGTCTCGACCTATCAATGGATAGGTATACTAACACCCTTTTTTATTTGATTTTCAATTCTGCACGCTCGGGAGCCAAATCTTTCGTGTAATTTCCGATATTTCCCCGGGATACCCTGCGAACATGTGTCAACGGTGTCGATTTCACGGATACCTTTTATTGGCTGACGGTACAAATTCAGAAGTGTGAAAAGGGTTGGGGAAAAGTCTCCCGGACCCTTCTTTACGAGCGGGCTTTTTCGAGATCGGGAAATTGGAGCGAGACCCATGCCCAAAGAAATTCCGATAAAATGAATCGTAACACGTTTGACATATTTCACCTGGTATAACGGCGACGTTAATTCCTAGATGGGGAACCACTAACTCAGAAAATCCTGGGAACGAAGGAAAGAAAAAGTTTCCCAGAAGTTGCCTGACTTAAAGGTATCGTGCAGAATTTCGTAAAAAGCATTGCAAATGTTGAGCCATTGACATAGTATGTACGTTGTCCATCCCCGTGCAAATAGCAGACACAATATTCCTGGAAAGGCATCCTTCACATAATCAGACTTGACACTTGATGACAGATTTATTGATCACTCTTAATTTTAGATTTCTAGCAAGGGGTGTTGAAGAATGAGGTAAGGGGAAGACGTTCACCCACGTGAGATAGCATAGCTGGCGCCATCTGCCGTGTAAAAGAGAAAGGTGGACGTGCGAAAATGGCGGAACTGAAATCTGAAATTGATATCTCGTCATATGCCAAGTACTCGTACAAATCATTAAAATTTCTGCGGAAATCGATTATGGGTATTTGGAATTGATATAGATGTAATTGTTGATATGTCTTGATCCATACTTATTCGTTGAATATTCATTTTAAATACGAAATATCTCGCGAACAATCTCGGTCGTTGGGCCTCCAATTTCAGCTGCTCTTTGAATGTGTTAATGAAGTTGCTTCGAGTAAAAGAGTATCTTTCAAACTTCGATTGTGATTCACAAAGAAGCTAAAGAACGCGACTATAATATATAACACTTTGTTGTTAGAGAAAAGAAAGAATCCAGGATTTTCTCCTCGCGTATAAAATTGTCTTTCCGTCTAAACCCCCTTCTTTTTGTTAGTTTATTTCGAACAAAGATGCCAGTATTAACAAGCTGATTCTTTAACTTAAGACAGCTGAGGAAAGTACGGAAGTTTCTACCATCGCAACTTTCCTGGCATTCTATAAAAACCGTGCTGGGATATACCGCAATTAATAGAACGTCTTCTGTGAAACTTGCGCAGAGAGCGCGTAGTTACTCCGCAGCGGCGCCACCATCGCACCATACTTATCCCGCAAAGAGAAAGTGGTTTTTCCTAAATGAACGTTAAAGTCACCGAAGTACATAGTTAACCGAGACAATAAATAAGAATCCGTTCAAGCATTTTATTTCCAGCTTATCTCTTAAAGTGAAGTTTTATGAGAAAATGTACTTTCGACGTTCGTATTATATTCTGCGTTTCGTATCCATTATCCTTTTTCGGTTGGCTTCCTCCTCTAAGGAGATAGAAATATTATTTCCGAAGTTCAGTAATAGACTTTCTAATTGATAAATTCTCCTCATTAAAAATTGCTTCGCCTGTTTCGCGGAAACGTAAGGTACATTTTTACCAGCGTTAATTTATTTAATTGGCGACAGTTCTCGTTGAAAAATATTAACAGAAATTTTTATAGAACCGTTTTTAAACCAGGCGTGAAATCGCGTCCCATAAAACCCCTTCGATCGATTGAACATACGACGAGCAATGTATCATTCGCAATTCGTCACAGAATGTCCCACCAAGTACCTACGGACCATTGCATCTATTTAGCACATATGTCTTTTTTGTTCGATGTATAATCACACGCAAATTTGTATAAATATGTACACACATATGCCGTAGTACTTCATTGAACCTGATCGAATACTACCATGTCTATTTATGCAAATACTGAAGATCAATCCCCATTACGTGTAATGCATTTTAATGAAACTCGCACTTTTAAAAGTGATAATTTTACATTTTATCATTTACCATGCACTGTTACAATTAGAGTACATTTGCACTTTGAAAAATGTACGAAAATTTCTCACCTGATCACTCACTTGTTTGCTGACCTGTACGTATCAAGTGTTCAATCGACAAGGCAGTTCCCATTGAACAAATTATTGACAGTACACTCAGTGTGCGTGAATATATCGCGATAACAAGTTCTTTAACACACAAGAGATACGCGGAACCAATATTCCCCTTTCCCATGTACTCCATAATCCGACATAACTCGTCAGAGATTTGTCCACATGGTTACATGAAATTTGATGGACAGATTCTCATGTTATTAAACCGTCTTAGATCATGATTCATTTAATAGAGAATCCTAAAATATCCGTGTTTAGTTTTTTACCTTATGATCGATGAGGGGTAAAATTGTTACTTTCGATATCTTGATAAAATGTATTACAATTCTTCATTGTTTGTCATAACGTTTTGTGTTATAATGACGGTGCTATTTGTAGCAAACATTCATTATTTACTTCGACTATCATTTATTAGCACTTGCAATTACCGAATTATTTTTTTCAAGTTTTTCAAGACTTTTCATCAAGAAGGCTGGTTTTTTCTCCACTCTCATAAGCTAACAGTTTCTATAGTGACATGCCAGTATTATCTACTGATTTAACAAAGTAACATATGGCTACCGTTGACATTATTAGATTATCTTTCACTTATTTCCGGTCATCCGTTGAACGCGCTCTCGGGCAACAAAGCTCTTAAGAATAGGTGAGTTTTTAAAAACCATTCCCTGATTAGTCAAGTAAAATATGTATATATATTGTACATAATTACTACTGGTTTTAATGTATAAGGTGTGTAACTCAGAATATTCCGATGCACCTTGCACCAACGTTATGCAACTCGGCGTGCACTCGAATCAATCGGGAAGCAGTCTGCTCTATTAAGGTGTTATAAAAAAGTCATTCTTTATGTATAAAAACGTGAAAATATTTGAAACTTCAGCATGTGATAATAAAAGTCTTAAGGAAGAATGCAATCCTCATGGTTTAATTTATTTTAAAACATTCTTATTTATCCCAGATGAACTTTCATGACCATCACGTTCTTCCTTAGGGACTCCATAATCACGTGCTGAAGTTTCTAACGATTCAGTGTATCCAGCTTGAAAAAAAGTTACATAAATATTTTGATATTTTCAAAAAACTTTCACCGACTTATACCGTATAGTGAAGAAGTACTAGTGTTCACCACTCCACTTTCCAAAATCCCAATACATCACCCCGATCTTAACACTATTTCTACCAAAGGTGTCAAAAGACACCTTTTAAAATTTTAACTTGAAATTATTTTCAAAGTTTAATAGTTTTTTCTCAATAAATGTTTTGAGTTTTCGTATAATAATTTTTAAATTTATTTAGCGGTATCATTTTCCTCCAGCTCATCAAAACCTTTTAGTCGAAATAGGTATATAAAAAATCGTGGTAGAAATAGTGTTAACCTCACTTCAAGAGCCTCCCTTGTATCGCATGGCTTCATCCCCAGTGAGATTCGAATTTTCGCGTTATTCCTTAAAAACCGAATCGTTACTCAATCAGAAACAGTAATGTGTTCGCCACTCCACTTTCCAAAATCCCAATACATCACCCCAATCTTAACCTCACTTCAAGAGCCTCCCTTGTATCGCATGGCTTCATCCCCAGTGAGATTCGAATTTTCGCGTTATTCCTTAAAAACCGGATCGTTACTCAATCAGAAACAGTAATGTGTTCGCCACTCCACTTTCCAAAATCCCTATACATCACCCCGATCTTAACCTCACTTCAAGAGCCTCCCTTGTATCGCATGGCTTCATCCCCAGTGAGATTCGAATTTTTGCATTATTCCTTAAAAACCGGATCGTTACTCAATCATGAAATCTTAAAGCGGTGTAATCGCCCCCAAAACCTCTAATCCCCTAACAAGGCGGCTACATTTCCATGGCACGCGTCCAGGATAGGTTAGGAGTAGGGCGAGCCTAGGCGGTCGGTACCCTACTACACTGATTATGGGGCGAACTCTTGGTATGGTACCCCATGCACGGTGGTGGGTCCCATGGAGGGGGCGAAATACCCCCGGGGAAGGTATATATGCCCTTAAAGCCCCTTGGCACATGGACAGTACCGAATCGTACCCCGCGTAGACCGGTAGTGGGTCTTATGTATTGCATCCTTGCACCGAGCTGCAAGACTTGTCTTTGTGCCTATCAGCGACGACATGACGTCCAGGAATCGTTAAGTGTCGTATCTTCTAACAAAGTGCGGACTCGAATTAAATTGCGAAGTGCGATTCGTTCTCCGATCTCGGCGGATAAAAATCTGAAAGCTTATAGGTGGGTGCCCTCTCAAGGTGCAGGCAGCCATCTTGTATTCTAAACAGTTTGCGATAATTATTAGTGTCTCTCCGTTTACGGGAATATCATTTGTCAAAAGTTCGAGTTAGCTTAATCAAATGCTTCTCTTTGTAAAATTATAAAAAGTTTATTAATCTGACTACAGGGACGGGGATTGATAAGGATGTAAGAATGACTTCGGCGTAAATTTGATATTCCGTTTCGCAGATAGAAAAGATTTTATATTCGGTAATTGTAACCGGTTGCAATAGTTATTTGAGAAATTATAACAGCAATGTATCATTTCAATTAATCATTTTCCTCAAGTATCTCTTTCATTTTTATGTAGAAAATAACATTACAAAATATTGAAAAGGTTTCGCGATGAATCAACACGTTCGTTGCCTACGTTTATAACAATGAACGAGAATAATTTTTTAATTCAGAAAACCCTTTATAAATAGAGGAAACCATACATGAGAAGGACAGAATTGATAAAGATACTGATTTCGATAGCTAGTCATACTTCACCTAAAAATTTGTCCGCTAGTGACTCTGTAATTTAATTTTAATATTTATCGGCATCTCTCGTGTTTTATTTCAGTGATCACTATGTCATCAGACTATTCCTTCTGCAGCGAAGGAGGCTTCGACGAGCTCTCGAGCTCCTCAGATTCTGGCTTTGACGTAAGCTTCGAATCTCCGAAACACGAAATACCGACGGATCTTTTCTCCACCGCGAAAGAGGAAAAACGGAAGAAATCTCGAAATTCTCGCTGCAAGAGTCCCACCCAGGTTAGGAATATTCTACGAATCTTCCGAGCCTCCTTACAAAATATAAATATCGCAATATCCCCTTAACCGGTGTTTCGAAAAACATTTATACTTCGAAATGACCGATTCATCAATAACTTGCAAAAAAGCAATTCCTCATATCCATTTAACGTGCCTACTTTGGAATTAATTTAAAATTAGTGTATTACGCGTGTACCTATTAAAGTTCATAATGTTCATACTATTTTTTTCCCCCAAATTAACAAATACATTAGCCCGTTGTATAGGAATATAATGAATATAAGATTAGTTTCCGGTTTTTGATAATTAAGTAACAAGTACACATTTTTACGGCGCTTTATGGCCTACCTTCAATGACGATTTGATACGCGTCCCGGATCATATCTGATATCACGGACGTCATTCCAGGCAGCAAAAAACCTGAAAAGAGATCCAGAATGATCAGGATTTAATGTCTCCCGTTTTCAGGTGCTCCGATTGAAAAGAAACCGGCGCATAAAGGCGAACGATCGGGAACGACACAGGATGCATACCTTGAACGACGCTTTGGAACGACTGCGCATGGCACTGCCGACATTTCCGGAGGACACGAAATTGACGAAAATCGAAACGCTGCGGTTCGCCCACAACTATATCTGGGCATTGTCGCAGACCCTAGGGAACGCCGAATCCGGGGAGATCACGGTGAATGTGGGAAACGTGACGGTGAGCATAAGCGAGAACGGAAACATGATCACCTCCTCGACCGGAAGCTGCGCAGTGGCGGCACAAAAGCGGCTTGGACCGGCACATTCGGCGTTTCCGTATCCACAAGAGAGATTCATGCCGGAATGGCAGGAGTACGACTGCTACAGCGACCAAAGTGTCAGTCCTCCGATGCAATATCAGCCCTGTTATGACCAGAGAATGTATACCCACCATGGACAGCATCAACTGCAGCAGCCCCATCACATGGTGCACCATAACAGCATGTACCAGTGTTTGTAGAGAGTCGACGTTATGACAGAGAATGTACATCCACCATGGACAGCATCAACTGCAGCAGTCTCATGACATGGACAGCATCAACTGCAGCAGCCCCATCACATGGTGCACCATAACAGCATGTACCAGTGTTTGTAGAGAGTCGACGTTATGACCAGAGAATGTACATCCACCATGGACAGCATCAACTGCAGCAGTCTCATGACATGGTGCACCATAACAACATCACACCCACCGTGGACAGCATCAACTGCAGCAGCCTCATGACATGGTGCACCATAACAGCATCACACCCACCGTGGACAGCATCAACTGCAACAGCCTTATGACATGGTCTACCATAACAGCATCACACCCACCATGGACAGCATCAACTGCAGCAGCCCCATCACATGGTGCACCATAACAGCATCACACCCACCGTGGACAGCATCAACTGCAGGAACCTCATCACATGGTGCACCATAACAGCATCACACCCAGTGTTTGTAGAGAGTCGACGTTATGACCAGAGAATGTACATCCACCATGGACAGCATCAACTGCAGCAGTCTCATGACATGGTGCACCATAACAGCATCACACCCACCATGGACAGCATCAACTGCAGCAGCCTCATCACATGGTGCACCATTCGCGACTAGAGCATGAACGTTCACTAGGATACTCGTACCCGGAAAGAGTGATCGGTCCTAAATTCATGCCGTGGAGTAGTCATTATGGTACAAAGTTATTATGGTACAAGTGGTCAGACTAGGACCCGGGGAAGATCCTAGTTCATCGGTATCGGTTATGAACGAGTTGATCGATCAAAAATGTATTTGGCTCGAAACTCTACCGAGTTTCTTGGTGTTCCAAAGAAGTGGTTAGCTAAGGAAACGGCAGTAACGCCTGCAGTGTTCAGATCTCGATGATGATAATTTTTTAAAAATTAGGAATAATTGTACCCAAGGAAGGAGCAAATGTAGATGCAGGTCGCGGAGTACTAATTGAGATACTAAGTTCGGTAATGATTCAGTTTAAAGGATAAATGAAACATCAGTTGCAATTAACTCGTGGTTATCGTAGTAATGTGTTTCAATGCATGTAGAGTTATGAGTAGGAAAGGATAATGCTACTCAACAAAAATTTTCGGTATTATGATCATATTATGAGCTGTGTACTACGTAGAGTTTTGCTGATTGATCGGGAATTTTGACTTTAATATTAACATTTTGGAAATATATTAAGAGGCAATTTAAATCAAACCTAAAAAAATTTCCTAGGCCATTTGACTAATTATCACTGAAAATGTAATTTGGCTCAGGTATATACTTATACTCTACGTGCATATCAGCAGTCTCTTCTTCTGTATCACGCATTCTGATAACCACATAATATGCATTAAAGAAAATAATATCACGTATAAGCAGATTTCTATTATAAAACAAAGACTGACGAATAACCACGATAAAGTTGTCGGTGCAATGACAATCGCAGTATAGTTAGAGATCTTAGAGTGAAAGTTCACAGAATTGCAGCGTAAACGGCTCGATTTACAAATAGTTGCAGAACTGTACTGTTTTTAATTTTTTAATAACTGTACACGAAGAACAAAGCATTTCCAAAGATTATTTGTAACGAAGAATGGACACGAATGACAGAGTAAACGAATTTAACTAAAAATTAAACTAAAAGAATTTAGAAAATAAAAACAATTGCGAATGAGGATAATAACGCCATCAATGATAACCCTATCGAAATTAAAAAATTCAACGGATTAACGAATATGTTCAACATGACAGATGACATATATTGGTTCTTACATTTGTCAATTAGCAGGACTTTACAAATCATGCGTTAGTAATATGTAAGTACAATCGTGCCATATTAAAATACGTACATACGAATTTAGGCGGCTTTTGAAAATGCAATGGGTCATTTGAGTGAATATCGAGAAAGGTAATTGTCAACACCTGCGCCAAATGATAGGACTGTAAAAAGAAAGTAACACTAGACATTGTCGTTATTTACTTTGTAAGAGAATATTCTATTGCAAACGATTAGTGCTAACGAGGTAACTCGAGTGTCGATCCTTCGCGAGTGTATTTACGTGTATTTATATTATTTGTACGCCCGGGCGAAACTCACTTTTTTAATGAGTATGCGAGAATACTTTCGTAATCCGGAAGGAACATAACTCGAATTTTATTTCGCGTGTGACTTACGTTCCTTTTTGTTCTAGTCATTTTTCTTTAGTTGATCTCCGTTTCTCGATCTCATTTTGTTCTCTGCGTCGAGATGTTTAAGTTAGTGATAACAATATTAGGGTATAAGTCTACGCCAGTGCTCTTATTGTAAACGGAATTGCTGATTCAGGGATTACATATTGTACAGAATTTATACTTTACCAATAAAGCATATTTTACCTATAAACCGATCATGTATATTCATTACGTACATAAAACACTTCCCAAATTTATTTACTACGTATTTTAATGGTTTGGAAATTTATGCACATCTGATCATTATTTTCACTCAATATAAAATACGTTATGAAAAACTAAACCATTCATTTAAAAAGTATTTAAATAAAGTTCCAATATCAAATTCGCAATTTTATCATATTCCACTGCATTGCAAATCCAGGAGTAACTTGTCAAAGTAATAACCTCCAATAGTTTTCTCTAACTTCTGAAGATATTCGTTGTAATAAAACATTTGTTTATGACAAAACTTGTTAAAAACATTTGAAGGGATGTGAAGAGACAATTGTTCATAGAACATCTCCGAACTGGATGTGCCGAATCATTTCAAACTTGACAACGTAAATGTGGAGGCTATAAGGAAGGTCCCGATCCTCAGGAAATTTAATTTTTTAATAACAAATTTTTAAAATATCCACATTTATATTATGAAGTTTGAGTCGATTCGGTGCACTAAGTTTGGGGACGGATTTTATGAAAGAGAATTCTTTGACGCCACTTTCACTCCACCTTGATACGTTCCACATCTTTTCCTATTATGCACATATTCTTTGACTAACCTAACCCAGAAGGGACGGAATATTCAATCCAATAACCTTGACAAGGAATTACGAACAAAATTTCGCGACCACCGGGCTTGCATCGAGCATTGTATTCCTGCAGCAATCCACTTTACAGGAATGATGTTCCGGCCGAAAATGAGTAAGCACGTGGCGAGGCACGTGTCCTTTGTTAAAATCACGACGAAGCAGATGTATCGCTAATCGTGGTCACCCACCAACCTAATCCGTCGGATTACATCTTCGTCAGGGTTTTCCAAATCGGAGGGGCCATTGCTAATTCGACTTTTCCAAAACCTGGTGAAAACGACATTTTCCTTTTCCTTCAATCCCGAGCGTGTAATTAAACGCGAGTTCACGTTTCTGCTCCGTTTCGCTCCGAAGAACATCCTACGAACACCTGGAAAATAGTTTTCCGTTTGCAGATATGTTATTGCGAGTGTTTAGTGATAATCTGACATAACAATGCAAAATCAAGCAGCGATCGCCATGAAACTGGCTTTAACGACAATGTTCCAAAGTTATAATAAAACAAAAAATTTTCAAAATCCAGTTCATGACGAATTCACAGTAATATGCTCGGTAATATGAATGTACAGAATATTAAAAAAGAGAAAAGAAATCAAACTTCAAGTGTTTGCATCTTCGTTGAACGCTCATTCTGATCAGTCCTAAACATTTTATATTCTACCGATTAGGTCTTATATGTATAATATTCTCGTCCGTTGTTGAAACGGCACTTCGGAAACATAATATGATGCATCTGAAGTATGACGGATAACTAGGGCCATGAATTCGTGAAAGAGGAGTCCTCTGACGAGGTTCGTTTCCATAACAAGAGCGACCGAAAGTGAACGCAATGCAGAACACGAGTGGTTAGAAAATAAACAATGAAAATGTCCACCTCTTGATAAACCGAGGAGGGCAATGAGGATCTATCAAAATATGTCTTTCACCGAAAGAGACGATGGAACGAAAATATTTTCCCCCTGCTTGCGCAAATTTCACTTTGACACTTTTATCGCGCAGATGCGCTGCAACAACAAAATGCAATTTCATCTGTACGCGACATATGATCGTAACATTATGCGCTAAATGTCGTATATTCAGTAAAAAGGTTATGCCCTAAGAATGAGTAACACTTCTTCACTTATCGACATTACTTTTTCAATTACCAGATTACTAAATATACGATACATTGCCGAAAATAAAATAATAACTAATATGACTGGCTGGATACGATTTAGTATTTACAATTTTCAGGTCACTCGGTGCAACCTGTAATAAACAAACAATGCATAATCGGATATTATATCGCAAGATTTATAGATTTTCACAGAACTGTATTAAACCACATTTCATGCACATGCCAGTTTGTGTAACCAATAATGTATAAATGACCATTTCATTCCACTATTTAATAAATGTTCAATTTTCAACATTATATATTCTGACTTTCCAAATTGCTGCTTACTGAACTAAAGCTCACAGTCGAACAAATTTTGCTGAATTAAGTAATCCATCATTTTGTACGATGTTAGAAGGTTGATTAATTTTTTCGATGATGAATCGATCGGTCCAATTCGTCGTACCGTTTAACGTTTACTCAATAATTTCAAATAGAAAGCCTATTTGCAAACAGCGTGCAAGCTGCGACGAATCCGTTAGCATGGTCGATCGTTTCCCCAAATCTCGGCAATAATGGCGACGCTTCAATGGCACTATTATATCGGCGATGTATCAGCGTGAAGCAGCAGACGGCTTGTACCCATAAAGGTGTTGGATTTAAGGCTATTCACTCAGTTTTTGCCGGAATTTACGCGAAGCAGGAGACTTATCCGAAATCCCGAAAGGATGGAAAAAGATGGGATCGATAAATCGACACGCATACAAAATTAGGCACGACACAAAAAAACAAATTTCGTGATTAACGAGGATTTTTATAGGAATTGAATATGAAATAATTTTTTTTTCCACACGATCATAATTACGTGACACTGAAATACCATCCGTTAAAATTGACAACTCTTGTAGTGTCTTTTTCAAGTCGCTTTTCATTAGAAACTTTTTCCCTATTATTATAAGATCACTGTCGACCGTTCATGATTTCCGTTATCTATCTTCGGATTTTATGATCGAATCATGAAACATACATGGGTCTACCAAAAATTACCCTCTTTAAGACAAAAGTCATCAAAATTGGTTAACGCGGGGAAAAGTTATGCGTGAACATGCATAAAAAAAAAACAAAATTGCAAACCTCCTTTTTGAGGTCGGTTAAAAGTACTCGAAGGAATTAACACTAGAATGCGTACTAAAATGCATAAAAAATGTACGAGGAAAATAGAGGGACGGGTACAGTTGACAGAAGACGTAGGCCAATGTTGAAAATAGGTATGTAGAAATTTCGTGAAAATAAATATGATGCGTGAACATGCATAAAAAAAATCAAATCGCAAACCTCCTTTTTGAGGTCGGTTAAAAGTACTCGAAGAAATTAACACTAGAATGCGTACTAAAATGCGTAAAAAATGTACGAGGAAAATAGAGGGACAGGTACAGTTGACAGAAGACGTAGGCCAATGTTGAAAATAGGTATGTAGAAATTTCGTGAAAATAAATATGATGCTCGGCCGAGTTTAGGCTGCCAGTGATTTCGGCCGATCGACCTCTTGCTGGGGCGTTTCCGTCGAGTGCACATATCGACCGTACTTGGCAATGCTCATTGTGCTGGGGTGCTGGTCTGTACGGTGACATACTGGTGGCTGCCGGGGCTGCACCCCTAAATCGCAGAGGGGAGGGTACCAGGATTCTACGGTGACGTTTTCCTAATTCCCGAAATTTCCTAAAATTACCCTGACCGATGGCTGAGCACTCAATCGATGATTAATGACTATGACTTTCCTCTTGATTCGAATCGGGAGCGACGAAAGCGATTGCTCTTCATTACCAGATCCGAAATCCAGGAAATTTCATCTTTCCAAATTATAATTAAAATATGAAAAAGGGAATCATGAAAATCGGTTTAACTCAGGGGAAAGTTATATAACATCCGTAAATATATGGATCAAATTGAGAACCTTTCTTAAAGTCGGTTAAAAATGTAATTAATTTTAAGTACCTAAACGGTGAGACGAGAACTGCCCAAACACCTTCAATCAATGTCGACCTATCGAGATCATTGTATATTAAAAAAGAAGCAGGCTGTAAAAGAGTAAGTGGTGAAAAACCTCTCTTGGCATCGTATTTCGGCATCTGTTTAGACCAAAAGGTTTGTCCGTACGTACGTCGACGTAGGGTGGCTCTTCATTGTAAGTCGGCATTTGCAGGCCTTTTTGTGGTGAACCACTAACAATGCCATGGACCACCATGTGGGATATTCTCTGATATTTCTGGATATTCCGGAGCCCGAGATGCGAAGCGTTCCATTTTGCGCCTACCGCTCGAATGGCTTCGGTAAAATATGGAAAGCTCTGTTTGATTTTCGTCTTCCACCCCCTATGGGGAATCGGGGATGCAGGTTTCATCCGAAACCTTGATCTCCTTCATCCAAACAAGCTGATGGATTGGCAGCATGTCACGAGAGGGCCTATCGTGGCTCGCAAATATTAATACCAATCTTTCGGCCTATACCCTATTCTGAAATTTCTAACCCTGATTCCCGTAAAATCATAAACTACATAGATTTATAATAAACGTAAATTGTTTACAATTGACATTGACAGGCATAAATCTAGCAAGGGGAAAAACAGACGGATATCAAAATCATGCAAGACCCAAACTAAAAATTTCACGCCACGGCATTTATACACAATTTATTATTTAAATTATTACAGAATTGATTTCCAAGATATAAAATCGTAGTATTGCGGTTTAAAAATATATTTTTCCATACTGCTTTAAAATCCTGGAGAATGAAAATTCGTCGATGAAGCGAATCTCAGTGGTGATAAAATGGCGCATGCAATATACACAATTTATTATTTAAATTGTTACAGAATTGATTTCCAAGATATAAGATCGTAGTATTGCAGTTTGAAAATATATTTCTACATAGCGGTATAAAATCCTGGAGAATGAAGATTCGTCGATGAAGCGAATCTCAGTGGTGATAAAATGGCGCATGCAAGGACACTTAGAAGCCGCCGATTGGTCGGCAGGAAATTGACAATGACTGGTAGAAGCAGGATTTACGGTGGAGTTTGACTCGCGATGGAAATACAGGGGACAGATGTCTATGGGCGCAGGTGTACAGAGCTGTACGCGTGCCAACCAACCCCCCACTGCGCCGCCATTCAAGACTATAATTTACTTGAAGAATGCCCCGGCCAGCATTCATCCATGATGACGTGCAGTCGAGATGGAAAGCGAACTATTCCTCGTCCACCGATGACTTACTGCAAATTCTAGGCTTTGTCGTCGACTGCAAAGACCGATGCCAGCGGGCATTGACTCACTGCCGCGATAGTTAACCTTCGGCATCGAAGGCTTACATAAAATAATCCGTGAAAAAGTTAAACGAGAATTTCACCCTAACATGGGAACTTAATAATTTCGACTCTATTTCCACCGCTCGTTTCTATGAAATAAGTAAAAATGCGAAGAGAGTAAGAACGCGGTCACGATGCAGTTGAGGTTATAAAAACGTTTGGTTATTATTCATATTATGAGAGTATTTTCATGAATTACATGAATCTACTAATTTGGAAGCATTTGTTTAAAATTGTTTAAAAGGAGGTGTTGGATTGGGAAGAAGTTATTAACTGTAATTAATAGATTTATGTAAAATCGTATTATTTCAAATTAAGCAATGTTTCCTGACAGCCACGCATTATTTCTGCATTCTCCAAAAAAATATTCATCCCAGGTGTAAACATCAAATTAAAAATTTCGTAAAACTAACGCTTCGGATCTTTTGTGCAGATTGCCTTGAAAATTGTATTACGCACCCAGTTGAAAATGAATCTAGGTAATATCCGTACTAAATGTTTACGTATTTCCAAGGTAGCGCCGCGAATAGTATGGAACGCTTTGACACTTTTGAACCAGTCGTTAATCACATGTAAAACCTGGATTAAGGTCCTGGAAAGACCCCGTTGGACAAACCATTGATTTAGCATCGGAAGGGCATTCGTAAGAGCCAGCATTTTATTGAGCTCGTCTGGTGGGCTTACACAGGATTACACGGCCGCTCAAAGAGTGTCAACGTGGGTTCGCATCTGCAGGAAAACATACATTCAACCGTGAAAAGACTCAACGAGCACCAGCAAATTCCTCCTCCGATATGAAATTACGGATACAAGAAGTAAATGAGAACGATCAACGTCCTTAAGATTTCAGACTCGTCGAGCCATTCCGTGCGCTTCAGGAAACGAATTCACGTGGGAATCCCGGTGCTCGATGTATGAAAAGGACCGTTTAGAGGTGGCCAAACTAACGGCAGCCCGATATCCAGTTTCGGCCAATTTTCCTGCCAACACTATCGAGAAGAGCGTGCCGAATCGCGGGCGGTGCTGCATTCTCCGGCTACAAATTGTCCGGAGACCGCAAATAGTAACCTAATATGGCCGTCCTGCAACTCTAAGTTTCAGGAGAATCCCAGCTTCTACGAAAAGCTGTTACCAGATTTCACGGATTCGTAATTCCCCTGAAAGCCGTCAGTTAAGCGTAAAGACGGACGGATCTTCTGCCAGTTCGTTTGTCAGTGTAACTTCTTTCCACGCATGATTCCATAACAGGGGTAATTTCCCGTTTTTCGAGGCTCTTCACGTACGTTCCGTAAACCACAGTTTGCCGTTGAAAATCGTAGAAAACCAGTGAATTTACGTTTCCATCGTGAAGGATGCCGCACATCTGCGACATACGGCACCGGCAATATTTTAAAACGTCTTTTAATGCACGCGTCAAGGCGTAAATATTTCTACGGAATAATAAAATAATCCATCACTTGCCTCCAGAATTCTTTACGATTCTACTTTTCCAATATGGCGGACGCCGCAGATGCACGCTACACGTATCCGCTAGATTATGAACGTCTTTTACCGCTGATGTAAGCCCGTAAAAATGTTTAAAAAATAATTCAGCGCTACATTCAATATTCCTTCGACCCTGCTTAATACCAAACATCTAACTGAATATATTACTTTCTATTTAGAAATAGAAAGACACAATATACCTTGCGCTCGGGTGTAAAACTCGTATCGCTCAACCCTGCATTGCAGTTTAAATGATTCTTGCTTCCTCCTTCCAGCCAATTTCCCAATCCCTGGTCCTGATCCGCCTAGACGGATAAAAAAGAAGCGATAAACCGACTCTGGAAGGGTATCGCATTGTCACGGTGCACAGAAACGCCGAGTCGCGATGCGACGAGAGCTCTGAAATATGCAATGTTATTCCTACACTTTACACGGTGTCCGTCCATAAGCAGTCAAGTGGTGCGTAGCTCGTGCCCCAGGAACGTCCTGCCTGGTCCCGTCGGACCCCAGTTACTCCTGGCAACTCATTAAACACCCACAGGACCCCTCGGTCACCCCTCGCGCACCCCTCACCCTGATTTAACTATTGTTTAGGGCAAGCGTGTGCGTGCGCGCTCGTGACGCCCCGCAGTCCGTGGTGGTGCTCGTAGGTACTACCACCACTCATCCTCGTACTACCACCAAGGATCGGGGCAGAAGCGGGCCATCTGTCCGTACTTCCAGGCACATACGAATGGCAGTGGTTCTTACTTTTATATACTCTTCTTACTTTTATATGCTCCACGTTGCCGATGGAGACCACCTTGAGCCTCGTTTCTACCACCCGAAGGACAAGGAAATAAGATTCGAATCGAAGGGCGACGGGAATTCCCGATCCCCGTCCTCGAGGACCTCCTCGAGGGTCCCCATTTCTACAGAGGAGAGCTCATGCATATTTCATGCCCGCTTCTTTTTACTCAAATTTGAATTTACGCTCCGCGGGGGTAGGAACCCCATGTGCGATATCTTGGAAGTGTCTGTGTCTTGGGATGTTGTGTCACTCATGAGTGTTCTTTTATCTTATGGTTATCAAGCATCGATGATAGAGTAATTGGGATAAAGAGTGCCGAGTCGATGAGCTATTGTAAGACGCAATGGTTGTATCGGTGTTGGGGATAGAGAATATATTAATGAATAAGGAAAGATAGAATGTAAGACCTCATGTTTGCAAACACCTTTTAATAAAATATAATACATCCTTTATGCGACCTTTGGATCGATTTTACTTGATTGGGGGTGCTAAATACTAATTTCAGAAACTCCTGAATGTAATCGAATATTAATATGAAGTTTGAATTACGTTGCACTTATAATACAGGACTTCGAAATTAAATGTACGCTTAAGCGTTACAATTCATGGCAAATTTTTGTCAACAGAAAGCGAATTTAAACAATGTAACACATGGTATGTCCAGTGGAAAATAATCTCCGCTGTTATGAAATGTATATTTCTTTTTTATTTAATTTTTCCTTGATTTTTTTTCCATGTTTACAATACTCGTAGCGAGCAATACTCTACGAGCATTGAGCACCACCGAAAACGCAGAAGTGACGTGTCTCGTGAGCGAATCGTACACCAGCTCTGGCTTTGATTGTGATCGTTGGAATCCCCTATCAGGGCGCCGAACTCCCCATCCTACTTTGGCACTGCACTACATTATTATTTCATAACAATCGCACTGCGCGCGGACGATAACTGTTATGCCGCGACCGTCATCGGGGCGAACTTTGAAATGGCAGTGGGGTCGAATATCAAATCCAATATACCAAAATGCAAAATGTAGTGATTATCCTTCGCTAGATTAGGCTGAGAGATCAAAAGGAGCAAAAAAATTTAACCGATGACAAGAGAAATTAAAATGTGAAAAACATCGCAAATAATGCCTCATTTCCTCTTATAAGTGATTCTTCGATGTATCGGTACATCTTAACATTTAATGTGAGGTACTAAATGTAGAATATTTAAAAAAATTTTACCGATGACAAGAGAAGTTAAAATGTGAAAAACATCGCAAATAAAAGTAAACTATGCGCTTACGTGGAATTTTTGTCATACTTTTTTATTAAGTTGATTTTACCACAAAATATAATGCGCGTTGAAAGTTAGAATTTTGAAATTCGTAATTATAATAATCGCGTTAAACTTGTTATATACCAAAAACTGTATTAGTTATAGATTAGGTGCGAAGAAATTGCTGGATTTAATGAACTTACAGGTTGGCTTCGTTTAATCATTTCGTTTAGAGTCCGATCAGTTTAGTTAGCATCCGGCAATTTTAATTGACTTTTTCGTAGGCGTAACCCAAGAAGATGGACGACGGTCCATCTATTGGATCATCTGCCAACGAGCTTAGATTTCGTTTAACTGTTGCCAGCAAAAAGTTAATTAAATCATCTGCTACGCTATCAATTAAAAGTACCCCTAAAGCACACGTTATCCATTCTCTCTTCTTCCGCCCCTTAATTTGATTTCGAGATCCCATTTCGTGGCGATGGGTTTACTCCTTTTACAAAGTACAGAGTAAAGCAACTAGAAATCTAGAAAATATTTTTTGCACGGTTCGTAAATTCACACTTATAGAAACTTATTTTTATTTAAATACACAAAATATATATTACATATCGACATATATTTTGTAACATGATAATGGTAATTTATTCTCTATAGTGCACAAAGTTTTGATATTTTTGCGAGCTGCTCATATTTACACATTTTCCAAGTTCTGAAATTCCCTCCAAAATATGATAATGAAAATATGATAGTAGCTAGTAGATACTTATTCGGCATTACACAATTATGCCAACCTATTTTGTAAATCAATCGGCAGACTTTCTTTAAATGGATTTTCTAAAATAGCTCATATAGGTACACCTACGTATTTCGATTTACGTCTTCGGCTTCTCTTTGAAAGTTTGCGCATTCACCCGAAACCAAAGTTTCTCACGTACCGTCACTCATCCGTAACCGCGTTTCGACAGCCACACTTTCACGGGATTTCGAGACCACCTCGAGATCCGCCACCCTGGGACTTTTCCCGAGGAGTGCGCCGAGGTCCCACCCTGGCCGAAAAGACGAAGGGCGGTTCCTTTGAAATCCGCTACCGGCGGCAAAGATGTAAGGAAAAACCAAGGTGGAGGATTTTCGCGCTTTTGACCTCCTAAACCTCTCGAATGCTCCCCCGGATGGAATTCCGCAGGATCGCTACTAAGTATCCACACTTTGCCCGAAATCGCTTCACCGGTTAATCGGTTTCCCGATTCCGCGTCTTTCGACGCCCCGACCGCACGTTTTATCTCGACCTCTCCTTTAAAAAGATGGCTACCAATTTCACAGTCCGCGGATAAGAAACGCTCTTTTAAGGATTCACTTCCTGATGCAGGAAGCAAGATCCTTTAAAGCGCTCGAGGAGATGCCTGACCTAGGTCTCAACCACCGAGTCGTATCGGCATCAGCTGTTAACTGTATATCAAATGGGCTGAATTTCTAAAGAGACGCCGGTTTCTTTACATTTCCTTCCCGTTATTTCCTTGCCGATGTAAAGGAAATTTCATCGCTGAAGAGTCTTGCGCCTCCTGTGCGCACCCTGGGGTGGGAACCACTCTTTCACCCTTGGAAATCCTGTCCAGATTGGTTGATAAAACACCGTTGGGTCGCAGGGTGGGAAAAATAAAGATATTTTAGAGTCCTTTTTTTACCGGAAACCCCGGGAGCATAAAGCGGCATATGATCGTTTTTTTCTAGCCCAAAGGATCCGGATGCTGATTTGAAAAAACGCTTACGAAACCGTGTCCTTCCTGTATCGTTAATTTCGACGTTTACCAGCGCTAACCCGGTGGAGTGGCCTTTCACGTAGGGGCGAGGAGACGTTTCTCAGACCCCATGAGCTGCTACCACCAAGGGTAAGCACCATAGCGAATTGATTTTATGCCTTGCGGAATGCCCTTTCGGTGGTGCGTGCTACTTTGGTGGACCACCGATCGTGTAATTTCAAGCTATTTAGGCCCCTTAATGAGATTTATTTCCCGAGTTCCGCGTAAATTGGGGATGCATTTGCGTCTACATCTTAAGTCCCGCTCGTAATAGGAACTGCATTTAAGTGACGCGTTTATTGGACGATATTTCCAATTTAACAGTTTGACTGCAAGTATTCTGGAAATTAAACTTTACACTAGCTATTGTAATAATAAGTACAAATAAAATATATATTTACCCCTGCTACTGCAAATCTTGTCAATTTTCTATACTTTTACATTTCGTATTTATCATACGATCATGCATTTATATTATGTACATTTCCACGATTTAATCTTTCTTTTTGACGGTTCATGCCAAACATTTGACAGAAGTAATATGCATTAAATTTCTAATCGAATCAACGAAAGGATTAGGTTATTGTCATAACAAGTACAAATAAAATATACATTTAGCCCTGCTACTGCAAATCTTGTCAATTTTCTATACTTTTACATTTCGTATTTATCATACGAACATGCATTTATATTATGTACATTTTGACGATTTAATCTTTCTTTCTGACGGTTCATGCCAAACATTTGACAGAAGTAATATGCATTAAATTTCTAATCGAATCAACGAAAGGATTGCGAAAGAGTGTCACGATAAAATTGAGTAAAGCGTTTCAAACCACGACCCCTTCGAGCAATCTCGCGACCCCAAATGGGAACATTTGTGTTATCATATGCGCCACGCGTCCGACACGTGCCGAGCAGCAAACGTTTATGCTACTTCGTCGCTTCCTTAAGGGCAAATTTCAAAGTAAACTAGGTGTCAATTTGACGCAAGTCTGCGCCCAAATGCGATATCTCGATGTCCCACGGAAATATCTGGAGCGATAACACAATAAACTAATAATCCTATTACATTTATTCTTCATAAATACTGTCACGTGTCATTTTGAGAGGGTAAAAAAAATCTAACAAAAAGAGATCGCGATAATATGCTCGGAGGTTTTTCCCGGCAATTTCTCCCGAATGTCATATGACACAAAAAATGTATTTACCCTCCTGTGTAAATACAGAAATTACCTCCTAAATGAAAAAACAAAAGATAAAGAAGTAGCGGGTGAATTAAAGCTTTCCTTCATTATGTTGCTCATTCATTGGATCCATATTTCAATACGAAATAAAGTATTTGAGCAATTCTTTTTTTTTTAATTTACTGGAGTTCACAGTTTGCTCTGAGTTTTGGTATTTTCTAGATTTCACGAAGGATATCACGAAAAAGGCATTGGTTATCAATTTTTGTCAACGCCTCAGATAATACCATTAGAGTTTCCCACCGATTGGAATATCCACTTACTAAAGGATGAGTCACGTTTTATTTACCAGCTTGTAAAATTGAAAAATCACATATTAATTAAATTCACATAGCCCCGATTCACGATGATATATAAATAAGTATTTAAACCATCCCTTAATGTCCTTCCGAAAAAAAATAATGAACTTTAAGTTCACCCCTCTTTCTAGAGGACTTTTAATGTCACATTTTCAATGTCAATTCACGGATTTTTAATGTCACATTTCAATGTCAATTCACGGATTTTTAATGTCACAATTACTAATTTGCATCAATCGCGCATACTTTTAATTACCGCGTGTCCAAAATGATAACAACTTACCCTATCTATTTTATGAAACAGGACCAGCCGCTTTCCCAGATCCAAATCCACGATCCGTGAGAACTGAAATAAAGCGTTGACGATTTTCACCGAGGGTGCATTAGTTATCATTTTTTGAGGACGCCTCAGATAATACCATTAGCGTTTCCCACAGATCGAAAGATCAACTTGTTACGGGCGATCAATCCCCTTTTTTAAACCGGAACGAATCCACCTATCGTTCGCCGGCCACGTGCCTTATGTACACGCGTGTTACATGCACGCATATGTACACGTGCGCGCGATGCATGAAGATAGGCAAGGACAAGTTAACGCCTCCGACACGTGTCTTGAATGTGCCCACCGAGGAATTGATCGCGGTTAACTTTCGTGCAATGGCCACGTGGCATCCCTTACAGGAAAGAGGGCGTAATTGAGATATCATACCCAGTTTCACCCTGGAGTGAGATTCCTGGCTAATTCCTGGCTCTGACACGTGCTACTGCATAATACTCACAGCTTAACAGAACAAACCACTGTGGTGTTACGTTTACAGGCAGTCCTAATCTAAAAATGAGTTCGGATTAAAATCGACCAGCCACCAGTCGCAGAAATCGGTGCCGCCATCTTGGAGCCATTATTTAGTTTTTAGAAAGGACTCTGATAAAGGACACGTATCGCTTGAGGATATTAGTCGAAATCTGTTCGCTGTTAATGTTTACACCACGTGAACCCCCTGTGGCAATTTACACAGTGGCTCAATTACGACACACGTTTTTGTGGATGATGTGCCTTAAACGGAGTTACTCGAATCTCCACTAATGTACACAGAGCAATTGAACAGCTGCCGCCAAAGTTGAATGTCAAACTAGAAGCCTTTGATCTACAATTTTTATTTTTATAGGAATAAATTAAATTCGTTACAAAAAATACTGATACGAACTTTGTTAAGAACGAGCCCTCACCATGTATTTCGTAACAAATTTTGATGTATACTATATTGTTTAATCACTGTAAGTCGTTAACAAACCAAACCAGATATACTAAAATAAATGTTTTTCCTTTCCGAAATGCGTAATAACATCCCGAAACGTTATCAAATTTGTTTTTATTACTTCTAGGACGTGTTATATTAGTACGGTATAATTGTCTAACTTAATAGACAATGTCAATGAACATGACCTTATCACGTATGTGGCATTGTATCATTCAGTTTGCATACAACATTAAATGTTGTAAATATGTACACGACGAATTTCATCCTATCAATGTACTTTATCCTTTCGTTACCATTTAAAATAAGTTTCACTGAGTTTGCAGGATAAACTGCAAACGAGGTTAGCAAATGAGTTTCGATATGAATTGCAAATGTCCGAGCGATTCCGAACTCTTCGATCAATCAGCTACGAGCTTAAGACCTGACAAAAGATCCCCATG
The DNA here is from genome assembly GCF_000612105.2 of Orussus abietinus. Classification (NCBI taxonomy): domain Eukaryota; kingdom Metazoa; phylum Arthropoda; class Insecta; order Hymenoptera; family Orussidae; genus Orussus; species Orussus abietinus. The sequence goes on along the minus strand of NW_019394241.1, from coordinate 1,044,218 downwards.
TGTCAATAATTTGATCTTACTACACGCTAAGGATAAATTACATTACCATATCATTTTCTATGTTAACGAATAATGCTAAAGATTGAAGGTACCTTATTACGCTGCGCTGCATCGTTTTACATATAGTTTATGTACACCATTGTTTTAAAAATGGCTATGTAACAAGCTACATTTATTTGATCCACTGCACTTTATGATCATTGCTAACGAATTTCACTAATCTTACCTTATTACGCTGCGCTGCATCGTTTTACATATTGTTTATGTACACCATTGTTTTAAAAACGGCTATGTAACAAGCTACATTTATTTCATCCACTGCACTTTATTATGATCATTGCTAACGAATTTCGCTAATCTTACCTTATTACGCTGCGCTGCATCGTTTTACATATTGTTTATGTACACCATGATTAAAAATGGCTATGTAACAAGCTACATTTATTTGATCCACTGCACTTTATTATAATCATTGCTAACGAATTTCGCTAATCTTACCGAATAAATTCAAACAAGCTCAGTAAATCGGTTTCGATATGAATTGCAAATGGCCCTGCGATTCGGAGCTTTTCATCAACGGCAACTTCAATCGCTTCGCGCTTAAGTCCCGACAAAAGATCCCTATGTCTCCCCTATTCTGTCTATCAACCACGACCACTCGCAAATCTGATCCAGATAACGAATCTTCTTTCCAGCGCACTTTCGATCGTTCGGGGAATACAGTTTCGTATTCGATCAAACTGACGCTACCAAAGCGGCACTGCAACATCAAAAGGAAAGTTTAATGCATCGTCAAGCTTAACTGCGCAATGTCCATGGATAGCTACAATTTCAGGACATGAATTTAAAGCATCCGATGAACATGTCCTCTGTACCGGGTTTAAATAAAAATAAAAAATTACTATAAATCTATACCCCAATAAAATGTTTATAGTATTACCTAAATGATGGATTTCTTTCATCTTTTTTTCTAGTGCATCATATTATATACGTTAGATGAATATCTGCACTTAAGTCAAATAAAAATAATCCTTATCGATAAACTCCGCACATGCTCGATTTATTTAGTACAGCGTTTAAAAATACCTGACATTTTTCCTTACCAAGTAATACTAACCACGGTTCTCTTAACGATATCCCTTATCAATATATTTATTAATATTTCCCCGATGTAACTGCATTCAGATTGTATTGCAGTTATTGGGTATTTCTTGGAATAATATATTCGTATCTCGGTACTCTTCTCAATGTTAAGGGGCTCTTAAAAATATCTTTAATAGAAATCTTAATCCCGCCATTGCATAACCCTTTCTTTAATCTATTGGGGGTTACTATCCGTGGCTTCGCCAAGCGAAAAAAGGAAACAATGAGGTACATTAAAGTCCACTAAAGATCCAATGAACTTCCAAAATCGGAGCCGATGATGGCCGCCCGTTGCCAGGTGAGGCAACTCAACCGAATAACGCCTTTTGACGTTAACGCCACCGCTCTTGTACATGCCGCCATAAATGCAGTTGGCAACAATAGAGCCGATCTTAATCTCCCGCATTAGTTCCCGGTTACGGTAAGGCTATGTCCATTATGTGTGCACTCGAACTATCAGTCCATTGTTTCACTTATCTGGTCCAGTATCGAGAAGACTCCGCGAACAGGTTTTTTTCAACGGACCTTTACTGCAATTGCGAACTTTACAATATTGTTCGTACTTTTCAAGATAAGTTTCACAAAATAAGTGCCCAGAACCTTGTAATTGTTGTATACTTTCTGTAAATTAAACAAGGTATGAAGTAACTAACGGAAGATATGTACTAGATTTTAATTTCAATTCTATTAACACCTCTATTACACTGTACTCTTCGTCAAATGGCCTAAATAATTAATTCTTTGTACAATTAATATGAAATGTTTTTAATCACATAAATGTATATAAACATTCGAACAACTGTTCTTATATTAAAGTGATATGAAAGTGACGTTAAAAAGCTCTCGTTTATGAAACTTTCTCCGAATTGGGTGTACCGAGCCGTTTCAATTTCTTGAATTATTTATGAAATTTCAATTCTTTACAAAAAATGAAATTTCATGGATGTCAGAACTTTGCTTATAGCCTCTATATTCACATTGTGAAGCTTGAAACAATTCGGTAAACCCAAGTCAGAGAAAAATTTAATGAACAATTGACCCCTCAAATGTCACTTCCCTCTTAAGCATCTGAAAATAATCCTCTTATCATATTTCAACTCTTTTTAGGTACACTTTCGGTTGTTATCTACTACCGTACCTATTTTAATCTTCCTCAAAATCTCTTCATGACCCAAAACGGGGACTTGGGGTGCTATTACCATTAACCATTATCTTCGCCATTATAATCCACCATAAAAGATCTTCCGGCTACCCAGAAAATGGGAGCGTCATTTTATCGGCCTCGGGGATTCCAAAAATAATCCGAGATAGAATTATCGCGGATTCGGTCTGATTAAGCTTAACCGTTTGATCCTGTGCCTAGTAGATGAACACAAAGTCTGAACGAACGAGTGGAGACCTCGTTGGGAAAAGCCCCTCTAGTTGGGAAGGGATCTTTTGTTCCTGCTTACTTAGATCCTCCCGTCTCCCAAGGGAATCTCAGCGTATTATATTCCGGGTACCCTCTCCTAGGAACTATCCTGATCTATTTAGGATCCACAATGCAGAGAGTAACTCGACTGCCGGTCTTTTCATTAGGCGGGTTGCAAATGATGCTGCATGTTAATTTTCCAGGAGCTACTTCAATTTCCACCGATAGCCTCTCTTAATTGAATTAATTTAATATTCCTCGTTACACTATCAAGTGGTACGTCATTAAACAAAGTAAGTCAATATATCCTTCCTACCCTCCTCGAATGAAAATCTTACATTAAGATGAATAATTTCCGTAGCTATGTACCACTATTATTTTCTTTTTTCACCAAGATATTTCATATATTCTCAATACCAAAATTCCACTATTGTAGGCACCCATGGGGAAAAATGATAAATTGCATAGATGAAATTAATTTAAATAACGACTTTTCATCAGTAATAAACACCGATATATTTTTATTCAGTTATTGAGGGAGCAATTATACCGTGAAATTAACAAGATTCATATAAATAGGTTTCTTGTATAGGAGCTAAGGATTATTTTTAATGAAAGAAATTTTATTTATATGCCCTGGAGTGTAGGAAATACGTGGCCGTATTGATGCAGATGCTGAAGTACCGTTCTGGGTACTTCAAGATGAAGCGGACCGTCCAATTTAGGGTCCGGTGGTTCGACAAGTAAAACAGTTGCCGGTTGCGATAAAATAATACTGTAAAAAGTACACGCGCCATTGCTTTTCTATAGCACGAAGGGACGCCAGGATGGACCGAACGCTGCGATGATAGAGGGTCCAAATCCACAGAGATTGCGGTTCTTCCGTCTAAAAGTAACCAAATAAAAATTGGCTTTTTTTATTCCTGCCTTGGAGCTAAGTACATTCAAGAATTCATAAAAATGTAATGCGATTAATTTAACGTATACGAGACTAAAAATTCAACAATCGCCGCGATAGACAATGTAAAAATCACAATATAGAATGGCGGACATGAATGCCTCCCCCGGAGATACGACATCGCCTGTGCAAGATGGGAGGGCATTGATGTCTCCCAGTGTATTATGCCAGATTTGATGTTTTGTCAGTTTATAAGTTCTCGGTGAAATATCGTCGGCTGACGAATGAATAGGAAATTTCACTTGGAGTTTGAACAATTTCAAGTGTCGTATTTTATTTCATTTAATAAACAAAAAATTTGGAATCGTGAAAAAAAAATTCTTTTACTCATACACCAAATTGTTCTAAATGGTATGTTTTTCACAATATATCGTAAAATATATAACTTTTCGAAGACGGGTCACTTGACGCTGTAGTAGAAATACGTATACGTGAAGTTTAGTGTTAAAAAGCCTTTGCCGTCGTTCGGGGCGGGTTTCAGAGGTCCCTAATAAGAGGAATAAAGCGTTCTTCGACTACCAGGACATTCCCCAGGAGTCGTGGAACCCTCCTTCCTTCCCGGCTCGTTAAATGGCCGAGGAAATAAACCCCTAGGGGAGGACGTGCAATGGAAAAGCGCGAGAATTCCCTAGAGTGGCGAAACTGGCTTGCGACCGGAGGAGGCTCCCCTCGGTGAATTTTCGAATATTTTCGAGGAAAACACCCGCGAAGCATCCCCAACGTGGGCTAGACCCTCGCCCATAGGACACCCTAATCTGACGGTGTCGCAGGAGATTTTTTTTTCCATAGAACCGAGTAGGGTACCTGCCCCATGACTGTCCCCTAGAGTGTCCTTCCGGGCGAACGCGTTCGAAGAATGAGGTTATGCGCGAGAGAATATGCGGAAATAATCTCTCCTAAGATTATGGCTTCAAATGGAACTAGGTGCTAACTAGATTGTAATACGTGCACGTTAAATGATATTTACGGTACGACAATGTGCGCAAGGGTAATCAGGAACAAGTGTGCACCGGGTTGGAAATTCCAGTTAGTTAATGAGCTTTAAGGGTGGCCTGATCCAATTTGTATTTGCATGGATGATGTGCACGTTGTTTCGGAAGACTTATTTTCCATTAAATGTATAGTAACCAAAATTTGGTCATTTGAACGTGTCAATTATGTTTCTGTGGCCATAATAATGTACGCGAGGGTAATTAGGAACAAGTGTGCACCGGGTTGGAAATGTGGAGCGGCATGTTCGAGCTTCCTAAACTGTCAGGGGTTTACGGGATTACACGTCGATTACCAGGCTTAATTTCAAACTCTGGGTACGTCGTGCCAACAACTTACAAAGTAAAATTTTTTAAGTAAAACTTAAAAGAATAAATCGATGCAGGGTTCCCACCGACGAAAATTCAACATGGTTGTCCAATCCAAGTGTGGAGCGGCATGTTCGAGCTTCCTAAACTGTCAGGGGTTTACGGGATTACACGTCGATTACCAGGCTTAATTTCAAACTCTGGGTACGTCGTGCCAACAACTTACAAAGTAAAATTTTTTAAGTAAAACTTAAAAGAATAAATCGATGCAGGGTTCCCACCGACGAAAATTCAACATGGTTGTCCAATCCAAGTGTGGAGCGGCATGTTCGAGCTTCCTAAACTGTCAGGGGTTTACGGGATTACACGTCGATTACCAGGCTTAATTTCAAACTCCGGGCACGTCGTGCCAACCCTTTGCGGGTTAGTCTATGGTTTTACAATCAGTCACCCGTGCTGTGACATGGCGAAGGGGGTGCCGGTCTATTCGAAAAATCGGATTAAACATTTTAAATTTCGCTTCGCCGATGCGATGGCTATAGGTAGGGTCTCGTGATCAATGGACCAGCTTTGACCGCGTCCTCCTTCGAGCACCAAGTACAATGCATTTTGCCAAACAAGCGCATACTCATACTTCTTCCTGTCTGACGTTGCCCGCGAAAGCGCTGCGGTTTCATGCCTCTTTCACGGATTCTTTCACCCCTTTCATACGAATTTTGCCTGTCATTGTTTGGATAAATTTCTGACCCTCCCAAGGCGTATGGGCGTGCCTTGATGAATGAGAGGGACATGGACCACTTTTTTTTTTTTAACTGCACCTAAAGAAAAACTGCCATCTGTTTTTGCGACCTAGCCCATCTACTTCCGGGTTCTGTTGGAGAAAATACAATATTTTTTAGTATTATTGTATGGTACGACATGGGTAAGTGTATGTTACATTCATGTCGTTGATAGTATAATATTCCGAAGTTCATTGGTTACTCGAATATCCATAAAGTAACGATAAATCCTAAATAAACCAAGCACCATTACATTACCATTGGATATTCTATCAATATTTCCCGCTGAAAGATGAATACAACTTTTCACAGTTTTGCTTTTATTTTATACAGAGAATGTTTACCTAATTTCTTCCCTGAAATCGTGTAATTCTTAATTATATTTCTCCACGTAACATTACCGCTAACACAAGAAATTAAAAGATACAGAAATTAATATCGTCGGACAGTTCACCCTTTCTTAACGAACCCTTGCCTTTTTCAAATGATTTTATACAGAGATTATTTATCCAATTTAATCCGAAACCGTGTAAATATTAATTACATTTCTCCACGTAACATTGCCGCTAACACAAGAAATTAAAAGATACAGAAATTGATATCGTCGGACAGTTCACCCTTTCTTAACGAACCCTTGCCTCTCTCCAATGATTTTGTACAAAGTATATTAACCAATTTAACCCGAAACCCTGTAACTCTTAATTACATTTCTCCACGTAACATTACCGCTAACACAACAAAGAAATTAAAAGATACAGAAATTGATATCGTCGGACAGTTCACCCTTTCTCAACGAACCCTTGCCTCTCTCCAATGAGCCGGAATTGCGTAACACGTAACCACCGAGGCGAGGTCTTTGCGGAACTCGGTAAGTACTCGGTACTCGGTACTCGGCACTTGGAAACTTAGAAGTCCCCTCCAACGTCCTGGAAAGGTGCCCCTAGCTTTTTTTTACTATGAATGATGATGTATGGATGTTGGCTGGGTGCTGGGGGCTCGGTAAAGGGTTCCATTGTTGCACCCCCCGGGAACACCGACCCTCTCCCCTGCGGGTAGACCTACGTGAAATATTACCGGCGAGCAACAAACTGCATTCTGCAGCCAGTACACTGTTAATTTTATGCCCGATTTTTTGCCACTCCATCTAGCCCCCTCTTCCACGAGGGGGGGGGGGGGGGCAAACAACCCTTACGACGCGAGGAAAGTTTTTTAGCGTCAATATCTTCCTTATATATAAGTGTATAAATATTTTAATATTACATACAGTGTATATCGATAAAGCGCTGAAAACTATTAACAAGAACTATTGCCAAAAAATATATCCTAGCGTCATCAATGGCATAATTGCTTCACATTGAAAGAAATTTTTTATAACGTCTGACCGCCTTAATTTTTTAGCGAGGTGTTTAATTTTTACGTGCCAACTGCGTACAAATATGGATATTAGTGAAAATGGAATAAAGTGGGTTTTAAAGGTTTTAAATAAATCTATTAACACATTCCAGGCCACAGTTGGTTTATAACAATGTATTCGTTATTTGTTTCAGCACTGAGTGTGTTAAATAAATACTTTTGCAATGATACAGTCAGTAATAACTGTTATAGAATACTTTTAGAGAAGAAACGCGCGAGATAATCGTGAACGTGTCACTTTCGCATTAATCTCGTTTAATTTTTCAAAGAATGGCACGTATCGATTTCTTATTTAGTAAACACTTTTTGGAATGTAGTGATTTTTAATTCAAAGTCGCATACTTCGATCTTGGAATGAATTTCCGTCTACATTGGCTTTGCACTTCTTCGACATAAATTCTAAAAAAATATTTGATAATGGTAACTAATCCATACAAATTACGGGAAATTAAATACTAAAAGCGTATTAATTTTGCCTATGTATTTTTCTGTAAAACAAAACCATCGTAATATTCTAATTTTTACTTTCTGCAGGTATTTTATCAGCGCATTAAATCCTCCACGACGAGCAGAAACTTCAAACAAGTAATGTAAACAAGAGACATGTCTCCGCCATTTTTCGATTATTAATTACGTACGTCCAACGGAGAAAATGCTTTTATCGAAAGACAAAGCTTTTAGTGCACGAGTCTTCAGTATTTTAATAGTAAATCGCGGATTTCGTAGGAGCGAAAGACGACCGGCAATTAATAATGGAGCCAGTAATAGGACACCGGACAGGGCATAATATGCAAATCCGATCGGACACGGTTTTAGAAATTTGCCGCAGGCCCCCACTCGGCTTCCAACAATGCGTGACTCCGCCAACAATGGGAAATAATAAACCGTGATAAATAGCCCAGCAAATACACGACAATCGAACTCCGGCTTGCTCCAGGTGCACGATTCAGATTCTTGAATAAATACGCTCGACAAATAACGAAGGACAGGGAGGGGGCGTTACGCCCAGGAATACCCGGTATTAATTTCCCCGTTTGCATGTTTACCCGGTCTTAATTCCCCCGAAGCGGAGGAAGGGTGAAAGGAGAATCACCGAACCGATTGCTCGGGTTTCGCGAACAGAAAAGAAATTGTCGACAAAACGAACTACCGAGGCAATCAGCTGATTCACTAATAAGTCGATTAACTTTTGCAAGTTCGTCCTTCAACGTGTGGTTGTCACGTTTGGTTCCCCCGTTTACGGGAAACAATGTATAAAGTATTACGAAAACGTTGCAGAATGCACCTTGTATTACGTTTCCCGTAATTAATTTTATTTACAAACTTCCCATTTCTTATAAACATTCACTGTAGCCTTCTCACCGATTCAAACTTGCCGCTACTACGGCAATTGGTACCTGACCCCGCCACCTGGCGGCGCCATATACATGAGGAAAATATTCAGAGTTCTAAACGCTGTAATTTACATCAGGACCGATGAGAAATTCCCGGGAACTTATCGGTAATATCTCCAAATCTTTTTTTTTCCCAGTGAAATTATGAGAATTTAAATATTTCCGCCGGAGTGAATGAGAGGTTCTGATTGATCGTAGAGATTATTCTTTAACTTGAACTCCGAAGTGCATTGAAAAGAAATGTTATTTAAACGAAAAAGCCTAAAGTGTAAATACCAGAAATTAAGGTTCTTGTAAATTCTCGGTATTCTCGGCAACTTATCTCCCTGATATTTACACATATGGACTTCGAAAGGATAATTACACATACATGAACAGGAAAGTACTCACATGCGTCATATAGTGAGCATGTTAGACTATATAAGAGAAGCGAACGAATCTTTTCCTCATATTACGTCAGTGCACCGTCTCAGCCATCATCATGAAGTGTTTATTCTACATTGCGCTCTTGCTCGTCCTTGTGTGCCAAATTTTTGGACAACTAGATGACATACAGAAACAGCTCGAAAACTGCCAAAAGAATAAACTATGTGCAAATGGAGAGGAATGCTCTATAAGACGGTATTTCTGCATCAGAGCTCCGTGCCCACCACCGGAAGTGATCTGTCAACCGATTCGTAACGACTGATTGAAAGTAAATCTCAAAATATGCATTGTCTTACCCACACTCACCCTCTCGCTTTTCAGAGGCGGGATTCTCGATACTAATTCGACAGCTATCTGAGCTGTTTGATTATCAAATTCATCAGTTTTCTTTGCTTGACAAAGGATTAAAACCCACGTTCCAGCAAAGTGCGCTGTTTTAATGACCGCGAAATAGAACCTAACTTTACTCGTCTCGAAGACTTTAGTCGTTGTGTTTTAAAGTTAAAAAGGAGCGTTAAAAAGTAGTCAAATAAATAATAATATTATTATTCTTCCAGATATTATTCCAAACCGAAACTGGATGAGGACACCATGAACATGAAAGTGCTACAATGTGCTGTTTATAATTTTTCGGTGTATCTACGTGTTTATTTCTTCATTCATTTACACTCTCAATATCTGAAATGATCAGTCAGTTAAATTGTTTGTTAATCAACGGCTGTTTTCCATTTTTATTGTTTCTGAAACGTGAATTTCTAAGCGCCCGGTATTGTTATCAATAAACGCACACCTGGTACCGCAAAGAGCGTTCTCTTTAAGAGATTGAAGTCTTGAAAAAGGGTGCTAATAAAAAGTGGTCCATGGAGACAGATTGAAGGGCGTACTGAAATAAATCAGTCTTTTGTTTTACAACCCTAAATCGGCCGCTGGGGATTTAACACGAAGTAACGTCCATTCATTCCAACACCCTAACTGCTGTGCAAAAGAATTAAGAGCATGTACCGTCTTAACCGTACATAAGCACAACCGTTGTAAATTAATACCTCGTAGAATTTACTCAGTGAAAATATATTCAATTATATATTACTTGGCGTGATAAAAGAAATGTAGAATATTTATCTTACTTAAATGCAGACTCGAGAAAATCTCATGAAAACGATAGTTCACCGTCTCTCCCCGTCAATCCTGACAAAGAAACAAACAAAAAATGGGAGGGACAACGTGGTAAAAAAAAATAGTTGCCCTCTTCTTAAGGGACCGCTTCGGTATATAGCCTCTTCGATTCTTGCAGTCTCTTCCGGCAGAGCCCCCTATGTCCGAACGCTTGGCAATCCTCTGATTTTTCGAATTAAACAAAAAATCATTCTGCGAGCAGATTCAAAAGCTAACAAAACGACGACCTACGACAGCTTTGCCAAATCCAGGAGTCGGGTCGCGGCTAGGGGTCGCAGCGCAGAGAGCAGAGAGTTGGGAGCAGAAATGAGGAGGATCCCTGAGTTGGGCCACCACTGGGGTGTATCAGATGGCAAGTGCGCGAACCGCCCACATTCTTCACCGAGGGCAGCACAGAACGCGATCGTTCAACCTAGCCCATAAACTGCGAATTCATTTCTATTTATACTTTGTCCCCCTATTTAGTCTGATTTAGTCTCCGGCAATGCTTCATATACCTGAAAATGAATCTTTCCCTGTCCAGACGCGTTCTGCAACGAGTTGAAGCCAGTGAGTAGTTCCGAGGAAAGGCAGTAGAGGTCTCACGAGTTCAGTAGGTCGAAAAAGAATTATTTTTGATTATATGCAAATCTGGTTTCATTCTGTGTTTTTAGTCTGTAATTTTTTATGTCTTTATTCTATGTTTTTACACAAATTGGATACTTATCTTGCAATTACAGTGTTCGTGACAGGTGGAACCATGACTTGATATAATATTTAGTGAATCTTCTTGGTGCCATGTTTATGTTAGCAGAAACTGTTTCCAACCTTCTCTCCTATCAAATGTGCAATCTATAAACTTTTTATTGTTCGGAAGGTAATGGATATTTGAACGATTATAATGAATGGTGATTAACTCGATGAACAATCCATAATTTAATTAGTCCCTATGTAATTGCTAATGCAAATGGATACGACAGGATATGTGCTATCCTATTGGCTAATAAACGTTGGAATGCATTTGGAATACAATCATATGTCAGTCTCTTCGTTTCTCTACCATGGCTCATGCGAACCGTCCTTAACTTTGTCTCATTTGATTTTTTAGCGATTTTTAGTTATCCAACCCTATTATTTCAAACATCAAAGGTCGAATACATGTTTCGCTCCAATCAGCAGCCGAAGCATCATTCTGCTAATGGAAATTTAACGAGTATTATCATACCTCTGTTGTATCGTGTATTTAGACATCTACGTTTGACAGCCTTTTAAATCTCTTACTACATATATTTGGGTAATAAGTAGGAATATTCATGAACATACTGCACTGTAAGCATATTAATTTACTCACTTTTATAAGACATTTGTCAAAACTGTCAAAAATTACAGAATAACGAATTTGCAAAACGGTTACATGATAATTACCCTTTGTTGCACACGTTTTATTCCATACATGTACCGATTTTGATTTCTATTTCAGATTCAACACAAATCCGTTAGAAAGCTCAATAATTACAATGACTTTAGGACGAATAGTCACTTCCATCTGTCTGCAGCGATTTGTCTGCAGAGCCACCTCTTCCAACACATTCCGATACCAACAGAACTTGGTAATTGATATGAAACGATAGCACGAATACATGACTTTTTAGTGGATGTTAACATATTATACAAAAGGTTTGTTCAATAGGTATTTAAAGTGACAAATGTTCGATTTCTATCCGAGCATCGGATTACCAAAAATATCGAGTTCATATCGAACGATCGACAGGTTGTCGTAAATAACAATACGGTGCAATGCATGAAGGAATCATCAAATCGTCCACTAATAGTATTACTGAGTTGGCTTTTGTGCAAACGCAAACATATCATGAAATTTGCGAAGCTATACATGGAACGTGATTTTGATGTCTTAACTGTATCAATCAGCCCTTGGCAACTTATGTGGCCAGTTCAAGGTTCACGGGTAAGCTATTTTTCTGAATACTATAGTTGTTCATACAATGAGTTGCAACAACTAGTGTTTCTTTCTCCGTGCATGAGATAACATTTTATTTAATGTCGAATGGCTGTTTTAGATAACTGCAGCTGATCTTTTAACATTTTTACATAAGAATACCAATTATCAACATGTGGTATTGCACGGATTCTCAGTGGGAGGATACATGTGGGGCGAAGTGTTAGATTTAATACACTCAGACCAGAAAAAATATAATCATGTGATAGATCGTATTGCGGGACAAGTCTGGGACAGCGCTGTGGATGTTAACGAATTGTCAATTGGAACTCCACGTGCTGTCTTCCCAACCAATGCTATGCTGCAATCAGTGCTTCAAAAATATTTAGAGTATGTTGATGGAAAGTCAAATAATATATGAAAAGATATAAAAAGATATAAAAAGATATAAAAATTTGCCATTGTTTCCTTTTTAGGTACCATATGAAAGCTTTCTATAAACAATCGACTCAGTACTACGTTCGCTCCAGCCAATTGTTTCATACAACTCCTGTGCGAGCACCAGCATTACTTTTATTAAGTGATACCGATCCAATCGGCACGGTAACAAGTAATACTAGAGCGCATGACTCTTGGCAATCTCTAGGTATAAAGGTAAATGTTATATGTTCAAAACTATACCTTCTGGTTTGATGTTCATTTATGCATATTTTACAGTACTATAATAATATAGTGATAAAATGTATTTTTCAGTATTTTAATGCCATTTATATTTGCAGACATACCAGAAGGTATTTAAAGGATCGCCACATGTAGGACATTTTCAGATGTATCCTAAGGAGTATGTTGCTGAACTCTACGCATTCCTCGACAAGTTACAATTCGTGCAAAATAAAGAAAAAATAAGAGCTCGCCTCTGATTTTAAATACAAGTAAACACACGAATGAATTTGTGAAAGCACTTCTCGTCGTCTCATTGCTCATCAATTTATTTTGTCCATAATGACACTTAATGACCGAAAAGTAATTACATCGATGCAATCTGTGTTACTGTTTGACTGACTGAATATGATAGGGTTATAAAGTATTAAGTAATAACTTTTTTGTTTCTAAAAAAATATGGATGTAGTACCTTGGTTATTTTGTGATACTTTGAAAAATCAATAGTAATATGAAAATCTCTCTCTCTGATGTTCAGAGGTTTGTAAGATTTGGGACGCTATGTGTTCGTTATAAAATTACATGAACTTGAGAAGACAAGATGTTTTTCTTGAATTATCAAATGCTACATATATGTATACCGATGACGATTACGTATTAAATATGCATATATAATACAATAGGAAATAAAGTTATAATAAGTGAAGGCCCTATAAACATAGCATGTTTAAGCAGACAACTCACAATAAACATTTTTCAATTTTATAAAGAGGCGAGCCCTAGTACCGATAACATGAAAATTAAGATAAAAGGCCATTTTAGGTTTTCAACTAGCGAACGGTCAGCTTATACCAAAGATGACTAGAATAGAATATTTTTCTATTTTCTTACTTATGTTTTTATTTTTCCAATGCCTGTAAGAAGTGTACGCATGCTTTTTTTTTTTTTTTCTAGAAAGTGATCAGCTTATACCAATATTGATAATCTTGTACTTTCCCATTTTCATTCTGATAATCAAATGAATGAGATAGTTGAATAAATACTTTACTTCAAAAATTACTCTGATGTACCGAAGCCGAAATTACGACGTCCTTCCTCTATCCTGAATCTTACATTGTACATGTAAAAGATCGTAATTACTTTTCCTCGAATATCAAGTAATTATGATATTATGATCATAGATCACGTTAAAAATACGTCAAAAAAAATCAGACAATGTACCATTTCAAACAACTTTCTCAGGACTTTGTTTTTTATCATTTGTTACATCATAAAAACTAATGTATATTTCGAGTTCAGTAGATGCAACACTTTGTTATTAAGCCAAAATTCGTTTTCCGTCGTAACTATGCATTGTATACAAAAATGTTTCAAACAAATGTTGTACAGCACGTTCCACTGAACACCTTTTGTAAGAAACATTTTCTCCTGAAGGGCTTCCTTAAACCGAGAAATGATACTTTTCTACGGAGTCCTTGGACCACCGAACGCAGGGCAGCCTATCGATTCTCGGCGCGCCTTCCCTCTCTCCGCGAATATGCCGCATGCCACGAGTTCGCGCAAGCGTAGTTACGATGCAATTTCATATGCAATTATCTTGAAAAATTTCGTTCGAGGTTGCGCCACGAATATCAGCCAGTACGACAACGTCCAGGTATCGGTTTGGACTTGCGCAGAGAATTTGTTGCCGGATAAGCAACGTAATTCCTATGTACACGCGTATACACAATCGCAGTGTTTGGAGTACATCGGTCAAACTCTCTAGTGTATTCTTCAAGGGAAGTACCAACAGAATCGGTCAGTCAGTGCCAGTCTGCCGAGTCGAGCAGACAATTTCTCCCAATTTTCTGCTCCAGATAGTACATTATTATCACAGAGACCTTCAGAAATCGTTCGCCATGAGTCTAGCAAGGCAGAAATTTCACGAAGAGTGCGAAGCGGCGCTTAATAAGCAAATCAATTTGGAGTTGTACTCGAGCTACGTTTATCTCTCCATGGTCGGTGTACTTAGTATTTTTACACTTTCTTTCAAAAGAATCTTCGTAGAATTTATGTTTCATGTGCAAAAAATTTAGTTACTCAAAAGCTTCGTTGCCTGTTTTAATCCTCGGCCTTAAAATGCTGCTTGAAATTAAATCAACAATAGCCAGCGTGTCGTTTAATTTTTTGCATATTCGAAAAATGTTCTGCGAATCAGTTTTTAAATTCTGATTTCACGTAAGTGGTCACAAATGTTAATCACGGTATTTATTAAAGATCTAACGGCATAACCAGCATTTTCAAACAATGTTCTTTTTTTTTTTTCTTAAGATGAAAGAAAGAAGAATAATTGTGTTTACGGAGTTACTCTGAAATTTCAGTTTTGATTCTCTTGAGGTTTCAAAATGACTGTCTTTATCATTCTTCTTTTCGTTCCATTGAGGCATTGTAACAAGATATTGTTTGGTCTAACGCCTTATCATTCCTTTCGAAGAACTAATCTGCGAAACAAATTTTCCTGCGCCGCCATTTTATTATGGAAAGTCACGTTTTTTTTCAATAATAGGAAATACCTAGGCAAAGTGTCTGTTTACTGTGAAGAAAAGTTTACATCGAGTGACTACATTTACTTGAAATTCATATAAAGACCGTTTCATAATCACCTATGATATATGATCGTTTTTTAATAAACGGTTATGAAGGAAAATAATAGTCGGATTCCATTCTTGAGACATGGAAAATACTGTTACTCATTTAATGTACCTATCTCTGTAAGGCGAATAATATCTTCCCCATATTATTTGGAACTGCTAGACATTTTTTTCTTCCATTTGTCATCGATAAGGTACTTAGTATTAGGATTAATATTTAATATTAATAAAGTCCTGCTTTTCTTTGGAATATAGGCATATCACTTCGACCGATGTGACGTAGCTCTTCAAGGTCTCCACAAATACTTCAAAAGTGCGTCCGATGAAGAACGCGAACACGCAATGAAGTTTATGACGTACCAAAATAAAAGGGGCGGATCTATTGTACTAACGGATATAAAGGCTCCTGAAAAAGATAACTGGGGCACTGCCAAGGAAGCGATGGTGGAAGCATTGAATTTGGAAAAGAAAGTCAATGACGTGAGTTATAATATTTTCTCGATATTTCAAGTTTCATGCTCCATCATGCCCCAGAAATATTTTAAATAATTGCAAATTTGTTGCGCAAAACATTGCTGAACTTCCTACGAGATGATATCTATCCAGGAAGCGTTTTATTTTCAATCCACCGTCATTCGTCATCAAACTCTCATCTACGGTCATTTCATGGAAGAGAACTGTCGTCACGGAAATATAGATAAACATCACACGCAATACAATGCAGTAAACAAATTTACGAATATTATAACGTCATTTCATGTTAGCATTCCCAGCGAAATTCATATGAACTTTGATTCGAGGCACTTTAGATTAATCCACATTTGCTTTATTGCAATTTTGAGAAGCAGTTTCAGATGTTAGAATATTAAAATTGCAAAAAGTTATCGAGGAAAGTAAAACAGATTCGTCATAGATAACAGCTGGAAATTGATTAACGCGTCATGATTATATTGACATAATGAGACAAAACAGATACCGCTGTAGTGAAGGTAAATCCTCAAAGCAATGATCTATTGTTCAGTTATTAAATCGGACAGATTTGTGACAGTAATACTAAAATAAGAACAGTACTTTCAGGTGGGGGTGTAACTCAGTGGTAGAGTGTCCGCTTCGCATGCGGAAAGTCCTGGGTTCAAATCCCAGCTCCTCCAGGTTTTTTTTTTTCTTATTAAATTATTTATATTAAGCTAACTTACTTACAAGATGTATAGGATTTTTTTGTATGATTGTATTTATGTACTTTTACCGCAGAGTGTACTTGTTAACGACCAGGCGATAATCAGCGCTCTTTAGCACTCAACGCCGACATACACGTAATGTGCTCAGCATAAATGGCACCTCACGTTTGTAAACCGACTTTTTTTATTTAAACACCGAAAAACTGATTAAACTCGAAGCTAAGTACATGTTTATGTACATACTGTAAAATCATGTGTACTGAGTAAAGGTAGTAATTCAAACAATCACTTAAAGTAAATCTTGTATCGTTTGAAGACTTATCGAAACGATTAATGTGATTCTTTTAAACATATAATTTACACTTGCAAAACTAAATTCTAACGAGGTAAAATGTATTCTAATATACATTATGACATGTTTTATAAATAATTTAGATATTTAAAAGCACCATACAATCGTACGTTATTAAAATCTTTAGGAGAATACAATTAAGAAGAACTGTACTTACATTTGAAGAAATCAGAGTATCTGTTGTGGTAAACATTTTTTTTGTATCGCTTGATAAAAATTATAACTCGAATGTTGTTAATGATACCGACGATTAGGGAATGAATACATTATTTTAAGCTCTTGTTCATTTCAAGTAAATTAAATTAAGATTTACTCCATTTCTTTTACAGAGCCTGTTAGAGTTGCATGCCTTGGCGTCAGGACACAACGATCCGAATTTCGTGGACTTTTTGGAAACGGAGTTTTTGCAAGAGCAGGTCGACGCGATAAAAGAAATCGCCGATCATGTGACAAATCTAGAAAGAGTTGGAGAAGGCCTCGGCGTTTTCGTTTTCGATAAAGAACTCCACGAATCTTCATCATGAATCTAAATAAACGTCATCGAACGGCGACAAAAGGATTTAAAAGGCGATCGAAATAGTAATTTGAAATGAATTTTTTTCACGAGGGTCATTATCGAAGAAAAGAGTAAACACAACACTAATAAACAAAAAAGATAAGGAGTATTATGTTGGAGAACGTGATTTGATTTGTGTCATTGACGAGCTGAAGATTTGTACTACAAAAACCGAGTATTACCTGTCAATTATATAGATCGCACAAATAGGATTGTATGTGTCTTATTGTTCTTACTGAAACGCAGAATAATTATCAACACACCTCCATACACATGTGTACTTTCCATTGATCATTTTAGTGTAACAGTGTTGTTAAAAATTGTACAATTACAGCGTTCTTGTAATAGCTGCAAATGTCAGTCAATGCGGGAAAACTTTTTTTCTTCCTATTGTAGTTATTGTAATATCTTTAATATTCAATATACCAAATTGAGCATATACAAAGTTGTTGCAGTGTTTTTATTTTAACATGTATGTAACGTTTACCGTGACTAATATTATCTAGCTCACGATAAATATGAATGTCATACCTATTATGAATCAATTAAAAATGTTTAACGAAGCGGTACAAGGATTTGCATGAATATACAAACAATTTGTAATTTCAAATGGATTATAAAATAAAGAGGTTGTAAAGCTCTGAAGGTTGACAAGTCATAATCGATTATTGAAATGATCTCAAGTGAACAAATTGAGGAACGCAGTTATAAACATATCTGATGGACATGTCATCTTGTTGACATGCAGATTTGATCATTTTTGAAAATTATAAGTCCGGAAAGTATGATAAAACCTAATGATATTTTTATCATTCTGGTAACGATAGATAATCTTCGGGAAATTAATTTCATAGACGATTTATTTATTGAACAAAGTATACAAACTTAAGGTGATGGGGTTAGAGTCTCATTTAAAAAGTTTTCTGAAAACAATACTACACCAAACTTTCGGTAAATCCCGTATTCAGTAAGTAAACGTTATATTAATACCGTATATAATATAACCGTAACTTGAATATAATTTTCATTACGTCTTTAAACTCATATCTTATATCCCTAACATTTGCTTTTAGTTCACTCATCTTCGGTTAACAATAATTGCGTTAAAAAATGCATGCCATTGAGTAAATAATAAAAGGAAACAATTATATTCATTGCTGCTACAAACGTACTCGATAATGTAATTTTTATCATGCCGAAAACCTACTATTTATTCAATTTTCTTAAACATGTACGGATTGAAGAAGGCAATCCAAGCATATATAAAAAGAGCAATTGATTTCATCTTTTTCCAGAAATTCTCAGTTGCATCGACGAAACTTTTGCACGCATCTTATTTTTATGAAAGCAGTACCTGAACATTATTGCCCAACTAAATTCCAATCGGTGTTCAAGCTACAATATCGTTTCTTTTCATCTGGATGCAAAGATAAGGGATCAAAGTCTTGTCCCGAGATAACGAAATCAAATGCAGGAAATCAACCAGCTTGGCCTTCGGGTCATCGAATTTCTTTTCAATTTCATCCAGAGACAGAGGCTATATTAAACGAGCAACTTAATGTTGAACTAAAAGCATTCTACTACTATCTATCCATGGTTTGTATCAAATTCAAATTCTATAATTTATATAAAAACACTGGACCATTTAATTAATATCCATTTAAGTAAAGACCCATTCGACGAGACATATCGAGTCCCTGGAATTTGTTTTAACAATTATTAATCGCTCCTAAGAGCAAGCTGGCTTCGCCACCGTTTTCAAAAAATTATAAAAGCCTCCATTTTTTTTTTCTTGTGCAATGAAATAGCAATCCATTGGCAATCAATTTTGCAAAAAATTGTACTGGACAGCCAGCAAGCCAACAAGGAAGAAAGCAAAGAAAAAAAAGAATCGTGTGCGCCGGGCGTATTTTTGTGCAATCTAATACTATATGATAAAATACGCGGTAAATGTGTTAAATTATGTTAAAAGGCAGCGTACTTTGGAAGGGTCGATGTAGCATTGCCCGGATGTGAATCGTACTTCATCCAAATGCATAATGAAGAACACGAACATGCTTTGAGATTTTTGAACTTCATCAAAATGCGCGGCGGTTTGGTGAATCTCTGTCCCATCTGTTCCCCTCAGGATCAAGACTGGAAAAGCCCTCTCAATGCTTTCAAAGTGATTACTTATTTAATATTACAATGCATAAGATAGTTTTGAAATATGTAAGAAAACAAACATAGAATATTTGAGCCCCTAAATGTGATTTACATAAATCTGCATTAACGTAGGGGAAAAGCCGGGCAAAGTGGTTATTCTATAAGATGTTATTCATTCAGAGACGATTATCAGAAAACTGAACAATGAAATTGTTTAGGCTATTATTCTTAAGGCCATGAACATTTTAAATGACAGGAACAGACACTGTGTACTTCAAATTCTTTTTATATCCGTTTAAAACGGAAGTACACGCGCGGACTAGAATTAAAAGATGGCCGCCAGTTCTTTCCTCTTAGATCTTGAATCCACCCGTTTAAATCTTAAAACATACCCTTCAAGCAAGGTATTCATAAACAGGCGCTGTCTAAACCATTTTTAAATATATTTAACAATCTTAGGCACTTACCCTAAGTCAACTGCTACGCAAACCAAGAGATTCTTTCAAAAACATCGGTCACTTATTACTGCAAACTTACATAAGAAACAATTCAAAACTACACTCCGGGTTAATCCCAAGAGCCGCGTCTAGATTCAACAAAATTGCAGCAAAAACTAAACCTATGAGCGCCAATGAGCACTTTATCCTATCCGAAGAACTTATAAAAATGTAGGGGATGTATACTGGGAGACATCAATGCCCTCCCATCCTGCACAGGCGATGCCGTATCTGCAGGGGAGGCATTTATGTCCGCCATTGTACACTGGGAGACATCAATGCCCTCCCATCCTGCACAGGCGATGCCGTATCTGCAGGGAGGCATTCATGTCCGCCATTGTACACTTGCGTTTCATCATTTAAGTTTTTAAAATCATCATTCCTATTATAGGCTTTATTATTAAATATATTTTTTTTTTAGAATCACTACGTATTTATTTATCATTATAGGCAGCGCTTCAACTTGAAATTGACGTTGCAAGCAGACTCGTAGCTGTTAATGAAGTTGCTGAAAGACACAACGATCTTAATACCAGCGACTTTATCGTAACTGGCTTTATGGAAGATCAGATGAAAAGTGTCAACGAAATGGCTAAACTTGTTACAGTTTTGTCCGGAATAGGAGACCATGGTTTGGCGCGTTTTATATTCGACCGAGATATGTTGGAGCATTACGTGAATTCCGAGTTTAACGTCTTCGAAAATGGAACGCGAGAAGCTCCGACGAAAAAGTAGTAAACCAACTGTCCCTATTCTCTATATATAATCCTTTACCTGTTTTTCTCACGTTTTATAACACATGATTATTAAAATGTACAAACCATTTCACGTAGAATCTTTTTAAATAAAAGGATTTTAACTGTTCGCAATGTGTCTACTTTTAAGTAACGACAGAAACAAAAAAGAACTACGTACGGCATAGAGTACTTGTAAACTCAGGGCAGGGGGAGAGACAAAGGTGTATTTACGAAAAGAATTTAATTTTTATTACACAGGTACAAGAGTTACAATTATGAGGTATGTAAAATATGCAACGAATATCCGTCGCAATGGCCTGTGGGTCTTCGACATCCGAATTTGGAGTTCCTCGAGGTCTCCCTTGAGCGATTGGTCAACAATCTCTCCTTCTCTTTGTACATATCGTAAACACTCGAGAAATACACGGCACTTTATATACATTCATGTTAAATAAAACCTGGTAAAACGATCTCAAAAGCTGTCGAGGATACCGGAAATAAAATATAAGCGGTAACAAAACTTTAATCGAACTTAGCTACGTAACGACGGGTCTCAAAAAAGAGCTTCTAACTTTCTCCGGAATAAAGTCCTCGGTTTGGGAAACTGACTTACCATCTTCGGTAGCAGTTGGCCCTCCAATGCGTGGCCGTCCCATCAGCGGCTCTCTCGCTTTTCGGAAGAAATGTACCTGCAAATTTTAGAGAAGTATTTCAGATCGAGGAATCAACATTAGAGCGGATTTCCTTGGTACTGATCGATGGTCGATGATATCAGAAATCGCATCGGACGAGTGGTAGACCCAAATTATTCAATATCTACTCACTATATTTAATATTACTCGTTGGCGACGGACTCGAATAAGGGGAACAAATACAAATTATTCACAAATAATTCGACAGACCAGGGTACGTGTGGCTTAAAAGCTTGATCACACTATTTAAAATAGAAAATTGCCTTTACAAGCTACTTCATTCATTAGATAAGTCAACGGAGAAGTAAGAAAAAAATAAGGAAGATATACGGATAAGTTAAGTTTGAGATAGAAAATTATGTTGAATAAAATGGAACCGATTGGAGGTCGGTGAAATTTCAATGTTTCAACGTACCCTAGTTCCTGAATCAATACTTCACGTATCTGTATTTTGTTAATAAATATTGGGGTACGTGTTATATCGGGTAACATCGCATCGTCCATGTTAAAAATTCTTATCATAAACTCGGTTTTGTAAAAGAGAGAATATGGAGCATTGTTTCCACACGGTACAGTAATGATCACCTTCATCCTTTGCATTCTTTCTAAAAACTTTATATCATTTAATGACTTTATGATCAGACAACCCGACCGATCTGGAAAACATAGCATCGTCATATATATTCTTTTACAATTGTGCTTGATTTCATTAGGAGTTAGTTCATAATATAAAATCAAAGTAAAGAATCCACAAGAAAACGCCAAAAACTCCAATCAAATTATCAGACCTTGATGTCACTTAAGAGGCATTATAGGAATCACAATGGTCTCATTAATCTAATAACATAATATACAAATAAATTATTGGTTTTTGTCTCCGTGAAGAGAGATTACTAGAAGAGATCTGGTACTCTCGACTTGACCTCGTATTTCATCGGATGAAATATAAGTCACCTAGAACATAATTAGGATAAGTATAAAAGAAAGTGCTTAACAAAATTCATCGATTTTGTGGCATTTCCAAAAAATTGGTGAAGTGATCTTGTAAAAAACTGATGGAGAGTAGAGCTTATAAAGTTAATACCTACGATAGAAAAGCAAACCGTGTTGCAAAGATTAAAATTTAAATACGGTACGGTGCGGTGCGAACAACGTTACTAAAGGTAGTTTCGTAACATTGTAGAAGAATCCGAATCCCAGATTAAAAGACAGATTCGACGATCCGTTCAGTTTTACCCATCTCCATCTGTTGCGGCAAACGTTTAAAAAAGTATTCCTCCGGAGTATTTCCCAGCTGTCAACCGTATTTAATCTCGTCCTGTCATTTGGCACGTTTCTTTTCAAATTTCATTCCATTGGTAACGTAAAAGTGACCCTGTAACGCTTGTATAAAATTACAAAGATTTTCCTGTGCATCCTTCGGTTATAACACATCCGCACATCTGCATATCACAAACGTGACGTGCACATGGAGAAATGAGCTTAAAGGAAAGAAAATTAATCGACACACTAAGCATATTCTTATAATTAAGTCGCGAAGGAGCTTACTGAAGCTCCAGACTAAAGATTAGGACCACCTTACGTATACAAAGTTTGTTGTGTGCATGTCAGCAGCTAAATTGCTACTGGCCGTGACTGACATTGTGATGAACAAACGGGCAATCTCCGTCGCGGCAAGTGCCCATCAATTCGTACGGGCAGAGAATCCCGTCGGGAAGAGGTTTCCTGAATTTAACATCAAAAAGCACAACCACTAAATCCTACTTTAACCATTGATATCATATCGGAAGAGTTTTACTACGGCTCCACGGAATTTTAACCGACTATTATCAATTTCAAAGCCATACCAACATTTCGCCATTATACAGAATTCCCCTAACGCAGTGGTGTGTTATACAAATATACAAAGGAAAATAATATGCAAATGTAATGAATGTAAAATTAAATATTTCTCATTTTTCTTCTGTGGAGACGTAGTTATAAATCATGTCTGTAATAGCAGCACATTCGTGTCTAGGTGCTTAGCGTTAATGGAAGTCGACCCACCTTGTCTCCCTAAACGATGTTAACAGCGACTTATAAGGCTCGAAACTCTTTTTGTGATTGCACGAACGATCCGGCATATCTTGGCTTGGTTCAAGAAGGCGTACATGGCGATTTTTATGGTGATATCGAGGAGCACTCGTTGGCGGTCCTACTATTTGTACGGAGGCGTTTTGTGTAAGACTATCAGTAGGAAGACTATTTACGCTCTCATGGGAATTTAATTGCACGGCAGAATTTGATTCCTTGGAACAATTTTCTCCCACGATAGAGTTGCGTCTCTTCGCTAAACTCATTCGTTTCATAGACCTGGATTTCCTCACAGGAATAGATTGCTTGACAATTGTTTGTTGACTCTCGGCACAACTTTGTTCGGCTGAAATCGACTCCATAGCAGCATGTGGCCGTTCTTCAGGATTCAAAACTTCAACGGAATCGGATATTTCAAGAGTTTCAGAGTTTGGCTGTTCCGTAGAACTTGGATTATCGACAGAACTCCTTTCGTTAGGAATATCGGTTTGTTTTTGAGAGTTCATTTCACTCGAAGGACATGTTTCTTCGGCAGAATCAATTCTATTGACTGCCTGTAAATGTGACTCTTTAGTACAAGTTGGCTCTTTAAGGGAATTAATTTCGTGTGCAAGTGTGCTCGTTTCATTCGAGGGATTTATCTCTATTACAGAATTCGACTCTCTATCCGCTTCAATATCTTGCCGTATCTCAGAACTTACTTCCTGAAGGGAATTCGTTTTGTCGAAGACATTTACTTGCTTCAGAGGGGTCTTTTCATTTGAGGAACTCGTTCCATTATGAGATTTCTCTTGTACGGAACTTACAATAAACTGCACAGACGTGTCTGTAGTAACTTGTTCTAATTCGGTTCTATGGTCCTCGGAGTTACCTTGAATGGTACTTTCCTTATTTTTCGAAATATTGTTCTCATTTAGCTTTTCGTTTACATCTGTAGGCACATTTGTTGCTACATTTTGTGATACATTCTCATTCGGACTGTTCCGTGACTCAATATTTATATTACTTTGTACATTTTTACTTGAGTTTCTTTCTACACCTGAAATTAAGTTCTTTTCTGCCGTTGTTATTTGTACATTATCGCTCAAATTCTTTCTTACACTTGCATTTGAATTGTTTTTCACACTTATAGCTGAGAGCTTTTCCTGAACACTCTTACAAGAAATATTTCTTTGCACATTAGTGTTCACGCTTTGCTTTTGTACCTCCGAACTCTTTCCCTGTGCACTTGCAACTGAGCTCTTTTGTTCGTTAGTACTAGACATTATCTTCTGCCCAGTGTTTCCATTACTTTTGGATTCCTTTGGTATAGACTTTTCAGGTCTGCGAACTTCATTACTTAGCAATGTCTGGGACACTGAATTGGAAGTACTAGGTGGAATTCTTTTCCTTGATAATGGACGTGTATGACTCGCAACTTCCTTTAATTTATCATTTAACAAACTTGCGCCCGCAGTTGGTACCCTGAAATACACCTGTGTTTGTATCTGCTGCGTCACTATACGCAAAAGAGTACATCGTTTTAGTGAAATTTAATATAATTAATTTAAACAATTTTTAGGTTTATTTTAATTGTTAATTATTAAAATGGATAGGACCCAACAATTGTTGGGTCCTACCAAAATAAATACGTATAAGCACATATATTGTAAATAACTGAGATATGTATGTACACGGTGAGATTTATAAAATCTTCACGATGGATTAGACTCAACTATCGATCTCAACTATAAATCTTTACTGCAAATACAAAAGCACGCTCATGACTATTTACTCTGTTTGGACTAGTTGAAGCAAAAATTATTTGAGGTGAAAGATTAAAAGTCCTCCGCTGAAGATTTAATATTTCGACAATTTTTCAACGCAAAGTTTTCTTTCGCTCTTAAACAAGAAATTTATTCTTGTTAAAATGGCTGGTCCTCAGCGCGTTTCCTAAAGGATAATTTCGAGAAAGTATATGACTTCTGATAAAGGAATATATAAAATGAAACATCTATTACAAATTTAGTCCTTCGTTCTAAAAAATTGCCGAACATACTTCCTTAATGCGTGAAATGTTAAAATTTAGAAAAACTCAACAGCTGCATAAGTCTCTTGCATTAATGTCATACTTGTAGGTTTCGCCGCAAACTCGTTGGCCCAGCCCGGCACACAATCTTGACAATCTGAAGCATTCCTTTCGACCAGAATTTATTTTCTCATGAGCCTCTGCAACTTTAGGTCCCATACTGGAGACGCGTTTCTTTTGCATCTGCAGCCTTTCCTCGACAACTTTAAGCTGTTCGCGAAGTTTATTCACTTCTGCCAGCAAATCCAATTGAATGTCTCTCTCCATCTCCCACAGGCGAAGATTCCCAGACATTTCAGTCAAGTCATCCAGGACCATGTACCTATATTTGCACATGTACATATAAGCTTTAATCGCATTACACTAAAAAGTATCAAGGACCATATCTATAACTCTTTTAAAGGATCGTTAATTTTGGCATGAAACGTCAATCAAGATAATCATACACACAGGGAAGATAAAGCGTAATTATGCCTAATTCCAATGGCTATATTTCCATTTTTTCACTTGAATATCCTGCTTATGATCTTTACTGCAAGACAATAAATGAGACTTACCTTTTCTTCAGCAATTGGTGCTCAGCCTCTAATAGTTGCCGCTCTTGGTCAGCAAATGGAAGCTGACTAATACCTTTAATCTCCTTCTCGACATCCGCTTTGATTTTCTCCAAAATATCTTCCATTTTCGCTCTGCTGTTGGTTTTAGACCCGCCCGGTGAAGAATTGCAACTAGCGCTCCTAGAACTGCGAGGGCTTTCGGTACTATTAGTCCTCGAATTTCGCGACAGTACAAGTGTAGAAGCAGTAGAATCCATAGTTTCGTTGCTTCCAGGAAGATTGCCGTCCTTTGGCAAGAGTAATGTAGACGCCTCATCGTCTACCGACGCATTACTCGACAAATCCTTATTAACAATTTCCACGCTATTATTTACAGGTTCATTATTATTTACTATCATCCAAACACTTCGCGTTTTCGATTTATTAGCGGTATTTACAGGCTCCGAAGTCGTGACGTTACGGCAGTTCTTGCTCCCCAAAACAGGGTCTTCTTCGAGGTTGACAACGCTCGTTTCCATATCTTCTAACGTTACGACTCTGCCTTCACAACCGTGTTTTAACTGAATCTGTACAAATTTCCGGTTAACTTGATCTTTAGTTAAAATCGATAAGCCCTTTCCCATTTTAGGTGTCTCAGCTCGAGGTACTTGAACAGCGGTCATATCTGCAACCCGCGATTCAGTTTCCGGGACATCTAACGTTGTTAATTTATTCTTGTTGGTTATCTTGGTAGAGGTCTCTGGAGGCGTTTTAGGCAACTCTGGAGGCGGTTTAGGCGATTCTGAAGACGTAGAACGTAACGTTTCATCAACAGTTTTCGATATAGAAATCTTCTCTGATGTTACAGAGACAGACTGCATCGGGATGAGTAACGAATTATTCGGTTTATCGACAAGTTTTTCGGTTGATTCTTGAATGACTGTATCATTCAATTCTTTATCGTTGGACTTAGTAGTCAAGGATTTGGAATTAACAATTATGTTTGTTGTTTCAGACTGCATTGAAATATCAGTATCACCACATGTATCCGTTGTCGCAACTGTCTCTTGAGGAAGTTTATTATTTAGAATTTCGGTATTAGATGTTGCAACTCCTGGACTAGGATTAATTGTTTTCGATAATTCAGCCACTGGATTTATTGACGGTCTCGGAAGATTATTGGACTTATCCAGAGGGTTTGACTTATCAACTGGTATTTCAGGAGTGCTTGAAACAGCACCACTTACTTCAGGTTCTTGTCGTTTACCGATATTGATTGCAGTACTGGTGACTTTTATACTACGATCTTTCATTAATGTAGAGTTAGTCAACACAGTTGATGGCGGAATTTGCTTAGAAGGTGGACTTATCCCAGGACTTGCTGGAGACAATGGTCCCGTCGGACTGTTGTTATTCTTGTTATTTTGTTGGGCGGAAGTTGTACTGCTACTAGTGTCCAGTATCCGTTGCAGCTTTTGTTTTTCACGCTCTAATATTTGTTGTTTTAAACGTCGATATTCCTCTTGTTGCGATGCAGGGAGGTGACGGACCGCCTGTAAAATTGAAATAATAACAGAATTTTCCTAAATTAACTAGCTGGTAAATCAACATATCAACGCGACATTTATTAACTAGATCTCCTACTTATCACATAAATATCTGTATTATATAACGATGCACAATATAGAAAAATACTCTACAGAAAAATTGTTTGGAATAATGTACCAAACAAGTTTCCTATAAAACATTGTTCTTCATATTATTTATTATTGAGTTAGAGAATTCTAGACTATAGAAGACATACATGGGGTAGATTTAAATAATTGCAATTGCTCACTACCCGATAAACTTACCTGAAAAATTTGGAAATTAAACACTGAAAGCACTGTTCTGTCGCGTCAAAATTTAGCAAAGACGAAATAATATAAACAATATGTATATATATCTCAAACTTAGGAGGAAAACACCTAAACTGGTTTTCAAGTGAGCAAGTGCAATTATATAGACCTATGAACAAAGTGTTTCGTTTAATGAAATCGAAGGAAATGGTAAATAGTAGTCGAACTTGTCCTTTGCTCTGTATATGAACACATAAAAAAAAAGGAATTATGTGTTCCACTATACTAAATCAATAATCTTGAACTCTAAAAACCCAATACTAATCTATTCTAATCGAACAAAGTGTTCTTAAATCTTGAGACATCTTTTAAGACTCCAACGACATTCTTTCGCACGCAAAAAGTAATGAAGATACTTAAGATGATAACGTTAAGTGAAACACAATGTATGTTAAGAGTAATCCAGAAGTGGTAGATGAAATTGCAATATCACATGCCTTACATTCAAATTTAACCAGAAATATTAAGACGAATAGACGATTATCGGAATTATTGTTAAATAATATGCAATTACTGTTACAAAATCAAAGCGCCACTGCAATTTTAATGCAGCGATGTCAACGGTAAACAAAAGAATAGTTTAAAAAGCGACCCCAGAGTGCACACTGGGAATGAATTTAATTTCTACAAGAAGATTTGAGAAGACTGAACTGTTATGGTTTGAGCGTATCATGTTTGCTTTTAAGAAACGTTAGTAGTTCCGTACGAAAATCATAACATCGGCGTAATTTCTTGGAAAGCTTCACCAAGTACATAGTACCTTCTCGCGATGTCTTCAAAACTCAATGCCGCTTACAATAATTTACCAGATTAACTTGTCTTAAGGTGATATGAAAGGCTCATTCCATATATCAAAATATAAGAATATTTATAATATACTTTTCTCCAAACTGAGTGCATCGAATGATAAGAAACTGCAGCCCGTGATTAGGAAGACCCTAAGGAAGAACGCGATGCTCATGAAATATATTAATATTCCCCTCTTTCGGTAAAAACATCCCTGAACCAACGACACCATTACACTTTGATCTAGTAACATCAATCGCATTATATTTCAACATGATCGTTCACTTGGAACATTTGAATATGACCATATCTCTGGTTCAGGTTTGGATGATAACATTAATATCAGAAGCTTGTCCGCCTTTTCTGGATTAATCCACGTAATGGGGTGAGACGTCTTGTATGGTGTTGAAAATTAGGCTAGGATTACCAGCCTCGCATTATCTTATCGAAACAATTGATAAAGTAGCGTCTCACCAAAGGTGTAACAGAAATCGCGGGTAATTTCGCACTTGCTGATGGCGTGGGAGGCTGAGGCTTTTGTGCAGTCGTGTTCAACGAAGGTTGTTTCTGGCTGGCTACAGAATTTCCCTGTGACGGAGATTTGCTAGCAGCAGCGGATTCCTGCTTCTTCCTCACGTCTCTGAGAAATTGGTCGACGCTCTTCTCGAATTCCGAGGTAGGGATGTTCAAAGGCGGTCGTTTCGTCGTCCCACCGGCATCCGAGTTGACAGCGACATTGGACATCGGTACATTAGTTTCCGTCTCGCTTTCCGAGTCAGAATTCAAGCATATAATAAATCTGTTAGTCTCCGAGAAAACCGTCTTTGGACTGATGGAACGAGTGCTCTCATACTTGACGTTCTGCAGGGTAGCGTTAACCAATGGTTTCTGCGCCCTGAAAGCACCTCCAGCGTCTAGCAGATTCATCTTTTTCTGGTTCAAAACGTTCTGGTACCTTTTAGCGTTGTTCACCACTCTAGTGCTGGCAGGGATAGGAGTTTTCTTTACGATTTTCCTCGCAGTTGCCTTAGGAACAAAGACCGATGGTTTCCTCCTCGCAGAAATCAGACCTTCGCTCTTTGTTGTCGGTACCACCGATCCAGGGACAGAATTACCTATGCTCAATGCACCCAATGGTGCATTTGCTACTGCACCTTGTGGCGCAGTATTAGCCGTTGCAGGACAATTTACACGTTTTCCAGGCTGTGAGTTAAATCTAACTTCTGATGCTACTCGACTCGCCGAGGAGTTCGCAGGAAGCTTTTGTCCTTTGCCATCACCACGGTCACCCTGTTTAGTGGCAACTGCAGTTTTGGAATATGCACCAGCTGCATAATTCATTTCCTTGGTGATAATTTCAGGCGCGGAAGACACCGTAGCTCGTGCTGCTACATTTGTTGTTCCTGTAGATGCTGCAGTCGTTGGAAATGTAGTTACGGACTGCGTACTTACCCTCGCAGCTCCTGAAACTGTCGACACAGTAGCTACAGGAATCGTAACAGTCGTCGTAGTTACTGCATTTCTCGAAATAGCCGTAGAACTTGTTGTTGCCGTGCTCTTTGTTGTTGCTGACGTTGAAACTTCTGTTTTTGCCCGCTTGGCCATGGATGCTAACAAGAGCGCTCGAAGTTCTTCTTCGTCTTCATCGATGCTAGGACGTCTTGCCCGTTCATCTGGCTTCTCATCGATTAGGTTCTTTCCAGAATTTCCGCTCTTATCAATAGTCTTCCTATTATTTAGAACAACTTTGTCTGTTTGAGCAAAAGTACTTACACTGTCGGCCATTTTTTCACTACTTTTCTCGAACGACGGCATATTCTGACTTGGCTGATTTGCGGCGTTTCCTTCCCTCGTTTCTCCTTTCTCATTGATACTTTCCTTTATTTGTTTCGCAACACTTTTAACATTATCTGTAGTAGATTTGATAGCAAGCTCTTGTTCCTTAGGATTTCTATCCGAGTCGCCTTTCCGTTTCCCAACGTCGTCATTAAGCTTGTTATTGTCACTAATCTGTAAACTTACTTTGTTATTTTCTTTTTCCGATGGAACATCACGTAATTCTTTATTATCTTCTGTTCGATCGTCAGGCTTTGATTGTCTCCCCGCAATCTCCCGAACCTGGCAATAATTGTGAAAGGAAGAAACATCCGAAGAAAGTCCCTTTTCATTACAGTTTACATTATTCCTAGTCACTTCATCGGGACTGTTTTGTCTAGACCTTTCGGAATGCTTTTTACTGCGTTCCTCTTCAGTTGAGCGTTTCCTTTTCTTCTTATCGTTCAAATTCTTCGTCTTTTCTCCTTCTTCGATTCGCTCATGTATAGCAACATTGCTTTGAGCATCCAACAAGCGATGTACGTCCTTTTCACTACTTTCCTGAGTTCTATTCTTGTTTCTAGGCGATTCCGGATCGCCTTCAGTGGGAGGAACATTAAGGGCAACGGAAGCGGACTTCTGAAATTGTTGCTTCTTTGCAAAGGAACACAGTTTGATCGGCTTAAAGTTCCCGTTGCTTTTCGACAAGTCTGCATCAATTTCCACCGGCTGCATATCGGCACTCTTGAATGCCGGCTCGATTCGCTTTTGCTCCTCCAACTTTTTAGGAGGAAGAGGTTGTTGCAACTGTTTATTGTTCTTCAATATAGAGACAGGAACCAGCGTTCTGTTAACCAAGGTAGGAATCTTATTAGGATCTTTAGTTATGTGTATACCTTTTAAATAAAGCGGCTCCTGGACAATCCTTTCTATGTCACGGGCGATTTCATCGAGGGACTCCGAGCTTTGAACATTCTGGGAAGATTGTCCTTTAGACAGACTGCCAGGGTCAATATCTGGATCAAAGTCAAAGCTAGCTACGGAGCTGGTTAATGACACGGTACTTCCCCTGGGTGATAAGGAAGCATACTGCAGAGATGGAGATACTTCCGATTTATCGGCTTTATCGCAAGCTCCACAAACATTGTTTCGATCGAGATTACTTTCTGAACAATTCGCCATCATGTTGCTCGTCACCGAGCAACTAGTTGCGGTATCATTTGTAGGAAGTACATTGTTTTCAGATTCATTTACTAAGCTTCGCTGGAAAGAATCCGGATCATATGACTTGGACGGAGACAATATCGCTTCAGACTCCACATTGTACATGTCAGAATGGGAGAGAGCCAATTCTGGATCGTACAATTCGGACCTAGTGGATTGATTGTTGGATTTTGTTTGAAATCCCGCATTCTGTAAGGCGCATTGTTCAAGTACTAATCGCTTCGAGCACATTGTCACTTCGGGAACGTAGCTAGACTTTGGCGTGCTTAGATCAGGCTCGTGTGGTTTCAATTTAGAAAGATCTAGTTCCGGATCATAAATCGGAGTATCTGTAGGAGAGTAAGGTCTTTCCTGACTGGGGATAACTAGATTCGTTCCTAGGGATATCCTTTCCGTTTGGACAGTTGTAACGCATTGAATGACGTTTCTGGAATAATAATCAATCCGCGGAGTGTCCGTAGGATGCGATGGGGAGTAAGGCCCATCCATCGGTGGTAAATAAGAAAGGTTTTTCATGGAGTTAAAGTACTCCAAAGATAATTCATCTTTACTGCTAAGCGTCTCTTTCCTTGGGAGGCGAATTCGGTCATTATTGATGCTACTGTACACGGGACTGCAATTGTTGGATGCAGCTGGTGTTCGATCAGCTCCCATGAAGGAAACATCTGATCTTTGAATGCCTAGTAATTCCGTTTCCACCATAATTTCATTAGAAACGTCATCGGTCGGAGAATATGGTAGCCTCTCCTTTTCGCGCTCTACATCAGTGTCAAGATCCATGTCTTCGGTATAATTATTCTCATTGGTAGTTATCACAGGCGGTGGTGGTGTTTCCGGTTTGTCTTCTTCCCCAGGAATTGGAATACTGTCTAAAAAGCTTTGACTACAAGGATGTTTGGAAAGATTTGTTAATTCTACGAGATAAGACTTCTCCGTTTGGACTCCATCTTCCCTTTTCCTAAGAACCGCTGACTTCAGGGCAATTCTTCTCAACTCTAAGTCTTCGTAATCGCTATCTTCCAGATCGATTACACAGGAAGGCTGGATTTCAGCCTCACTTTTTGAAGGAATTGCATTCCTCTTAGTTCTCCTCTGCGACTTCGTTTCTAAAGCGATTTTTCTGAGCAAAGCTATATCTTCCTCGTCATCGGCATCATTATTAGTATTATTATTTGAACTATTTTTCTCGCTTGCTTTTGTTTCACTACCTGCAGCACTTGATTCCTTCACTATGTTTAATTTCTGCTTCAAAGATGGCCCATACTTTTTACCTCCTTTAAACTTACTCAAAGGTTGAGACCCAACCGTTTCCAAATGTCGTACCTTTTTTAGAAGCTTTGCCACTGTTCCGTGACTTCTGTTACTGTAACCTCGAGAAGGTGATGTATTTCTGGCCACTTTTCGAGGAGGTGATCTTACTGGGGATCGACGATGTTGTGATCTTATGGGAGATCGCCGATGAGGTGATCTTATAGGAGATCGCCGATGAGGTGACCTTATGGGAGATCTTCGAGGAGATCTTCTCGTGCCCCTGAGCGATCGAGTAATTCTTCTAGGATCTGGTGACCTTGTAGTCAAAGAAATAGGTGATCTTGGTCTACGAATAGGTGATTGGTATCTAATTGGAGATTTATACTTTCTCGGTGGAGACCTGGAAACTTTGGGTTTACTAAGGCATTCATTTAGATGTGGAGGACTTGATTCTACGGGTATTAGTAGCGATTCGGTGTCGTCTTGTGCAGGTATTGGTGAACATGCAGCAGAGACAAAGCATCCCGATGATGTGACAAAGGAGGATGGTGGTACGTGTTCATTCTGAGCACCGATGGAGCCATGGATACGTTTCCGTTTCTTTTTTTTGCGCTTTTTACTTAGTCTTAAGAGCAGGCTTTCTCGCGTTTGTTTCATGCGCTCCAAATCGGTGGAATCGTCGCAGTCCCCGAGGTCCATGTCGCTGTCACTCGAGATTGGTACGAGACCCTCGTTTTTCTCTTGCAACGTCGAACCCGCATGCTTGCTTCCAGGGTAGCCAGATTCCCTGGTATGATGGCGGTTCTCCTTCTCTTGCACAGCATCTTAGAGAATAAGATGAACTTCTACTTGATTAGAGTTAAGTAAAACTCTACATGGTAATTTCACAGTTGAATCACATGATCTAACATACTTGACAACTACAGTTTGCGGGGACTAATTTAAGGGGATTGGAAAGTAACGCTATTTGCATTATGGAGTAGAAAATCAAACATGATATCATAGTAACCGTTATATGGCATGTTCGATACCGAATTATCATATATAAAAATACTGAAACTCTCCGTTCGGGACAAAGAAATTAACTCCAAGTATTTTCATACGATGCCAATCGTCATTCAATTCAGATCTGTGTCAAGAAAATTGTTTATCTCCTGTATATGTTTACAAAAAGATCCAAAATGGTTCTCGTAATAGCAAATATTATGCAGTGATCGAACGCAAAAGGTTAACGCGAATATGATGACACATCGAAATATGACATCAAAGGAAGTAGCGTAAACTTTACCTCTCCTCTTTCGCCTCTTAAATTTCTTTGAATTGCCAGTTAACGTGCACCAAGGTGCACAATGTTGCCACGAAAGGCAGCAGGGACACTGTCCAGCTTTTTGAAGATTGTATGCATAATTAAGCTGCGACTCTTCCCAGGAGCTGACGTCGTCCAGCGAGATCTCGCCCTCTTCCTTCTCGTCCAATATCTCGATGGCCTCTGTGCAACCACTGGACAGATCACTGGCCATTTTCTCCGGAATTATCCCGAAGACGTTCAGCTACCCGAAGGACCGATTTCAGCCCTCGAGAAGGAACTCCCGTTAGGGACGCCTTCTTGAAAAAATCAAAGTTAATTACACGTTACAGGAACTTCGTTGTACTCGAAATTGTGTTCGAACTGATGAAGGAGGAATCTTCTGGAATTGAAGTGGTCTTCTAAAGGCATCGAAGGGTCGCAAAATCAAGTCGATCCCTCCGAAGAGACACGAATGGATCAGAAGGAAACGCTCGTTGCGCACTTTGACTTCTACAGCACTCACAAATAAGCAGGCGCCATAACTTTATCCTCAGTACCCACGCATACATACATCAATGCATATGATGCACTACGTTTCTACAAAGATGAGACAAGAAATTGTCTATAGGTAGGTTTGCACGATTGGCTCTCGTGCTGCCCCCTGGTGGTGAATTTTGTCAACATATGTACAAAATCCCTCTACTGGCCAAATCGAGAAAATGGGAAAATGGTCCCAATTAGACTTATTCTGGACTTATTCACTATGTACATCTCCATCGTACTCACAATTCGGAATTTATCATATTATATTATATTATGGATTGAGCATATAATAACTCTAAGCATATAACATTGATCATAATTGATGAGGTGACCAATCAGAAAAGAGTAGAGAGAGAAAGAGAGTGACGCATTCTGCAATAATTAATTATTCACATCAATTCATATTATGTATCTTTGTATATACAGGTTTCACAAAAGTACAGACTTTTAAATTTATATCAACATTTGCTGAGGTTTATCATTTTAAAGCATTAACTTACTTCTTACTATTCCACAGAATGTCAATCTACTTTGCAATGCCGTACAATAGTACAATTTATTACAAATATGTAATAAACATTGTTCACTTATAGTTCAGAAATATTGTCGAGATATGCGATGCTCAATTCATTATAGCTATGACAATACCTAAATAAGTATGAGTATAATATACTTTTTATAAGAATATAATAGTTCTCATTTCCGTTTATCGTGGGCGGTGTGTAATGGGAAATTACGGTTAACCGTGATTTCACGGAACCAAGGCCAAACTGACATTCCTTTCACTTTTAAGGAAGCATGAACACTACGGCCTCGATGTACGTCATTCTATCACAAAGTTTCAAAGATTTCTGTATATTAAAATTCCAGTGCCGGACTGCATTCCTAAAACGCCATAAATCATTGGACGACACTTTGGTGAATCAAGAAAATTAACACGTAACTATCTCGTGACAACTTATACAATACAATTTGTTACTTTCAAAAACATTCTATTTAGCTTTAGATAAGCCTTTTAACTATATTCGTTAAGTATCTGTTCACGTATTTCGCGATAATAAATTCAACTCGTTCATTCTTGACATATGTTTATGTAATTCGAAGTCTTATCTCAGTATACGATGGCATCGTATCATCCCAAAGTACAATATTCGACATACGATTACTAAGATCGTTAACAATGTAGTAGATAGTGTCTATATTATCCGTAAGAAATGCGCAAAACTCTTTTACCTGTATTTGTTTCACCCGTTGACTTTTAGATGACTCACTACTGAGTCATATTTCCAGAATTGTGTTATCTACTCTCACTTCCTCCTAAACATAAGCCAGAGAGAATAGAGTTCGTCATCTCGAATTTTTCTGGAATTGACGCTGCATTATGTAGGATAATGGAAGCAATGCAATTATAGATAAATAATCATAGTCCATTTAAATTGAGAAACCGTTCGACAAAGTTCATCTAATTGAATAAATTGGAGTTCAACAGTCTTGGTAAAACTAGGTTAAAAGATTATCGAAGCCAATTTAATTATCACGCGATATAAAAGTTAATTTATTCTGTTTTTATTTTTAACCCTTTGTGCTCTCAATTATTGATATGTCTAGTCAAACTCGACAAAGGAGCGCAAAGGATTAAACTAAGTTTATTCATTTCAAAAATGGCGGCTAACACTATCACGTGACGTCACGGTTTTTTTTATCGGGCCAATGAAAATTTTACCGACCGATTGGTGGATTGTGTTTGTTCAATAGTTGAATAAGCAGCCTAGATCTTTCTCTCTCTCTTTCTCTGTCTTTCTATACATTTGATAAGGATAAAATGGAATCAGCTGATTGATCTTCATTAACATTTTGGATTCAATTTGAAAACGGTCTTGCGCAGTTTCGGATCGATCGTTAGAAGTGGTACGAAGACAATATGTACG
This sequence comes from Orussus abietinus, assembly GCF_000612105.2. NCBI lineage: Eukaryota > Metazoa > Arthropoda > Insecta > Hymenoptera > Orussidae > Orussus > Orussus abietinus. The sequence continues at coordinate 1,007,430 of NW_019394241.1, read as the reverse complement.
AATTATGGGCAGTTTAAAATTGTTGAGTCTTTATTTTTTAATTGTAATGTTTACAGTGAACTCCAGCATTACATTTATATTGGTCACGTAATGCGTTATCTGGCATTCGCAGATATTGCGCGTGTCAAGGCGTAATTCTTGATCTAACATCAGTACTGGTCAGTACGTCGCCGTACCGGATTTGTGTCAAACAGCAGAAAATTAACGAGCAATGGGCGGAAGAAATAGCAGAAGTTTTTCTCCTACTCACACTAGCAACGAAAAAGTTAAACCTTCCGTAGCGACAGGTATAACCCTTTGTATGGTGTGTTTATTTATAAGATATTATATTTAAGAAATGAACTCAGGTACGTACAAAGTGCTGCTCGATTCTCTAGGCGTTTTCTTTTCCATAGAAACGCGGACAAGGTTACGCACTTTGTAATTAGTCTAAGACAATGCCATAAGGGGATTGGTTGACGTTATTCACTTAAGCACAGTCCGTTGATCGCTTGTCGGCTGTTTTTTCCTTGGTCAGCCATTAGTACAGATTCGACGGTTTCCTCGATACAATTAGTAGCATTTACGGATCGTCCTTAAAGCAACATAGCTACACCTGCAATTTTTATTTTCTACATTGGATTCGTTTATTATATTAATTTTTGATAGAATTGGGGAAAAGGATTTATAGAAGACAAGGAAAGATCGTCGAGATGTTAGGTAACGAGAAGAGGCATGGAAGTCACTCTTGTGAAAGATGTAGAGGCATGGTGGATTTACGTAAAAGTTACAATGTTGCAAACTGTTGTTGCTCTTGTGAGATCATACTTCCCCACTTGGCGTCGTTCTTTAACTTCAAAATAAATTATTTCGTCATATGTGATAAAAATTCTGAAACGATTTGACTGTTTTTAATATTTAAATATTAACCATTTGCGGATGAGCTTTAGCGTTACTCCTGACAAAACACCTAAGAAGTTTCTACTTCTGTCTGCAAAAGGTTAATAACGTGAATGATATTTAATTTATTCTAATTTGTTCTAAAATCTGACTTAGGTAAACCTGAAAAGCTTGACTATGTCGAAGGTGTAGTTTGCAATGAGAAAGACATTGGTGAAAATGAAATGAAGCTGTTGCCACTTGGCGAGGATGGAGGAAAAATTTTGTTGATCAAGCAGAAAGGAGAATTACATGCAATTGGAACAAAATGTACACATTATGGTGCTCTTCTAAATACAGGAGCATTAGGTGACGGTAGAGTAAGGTGCCCATGGCATGGTGCATGCTTTAATATTAAAACTGGGGACATAGAAGATTACCCTGGATTAGATTCACTACCTTGTTATCAGGTATTGTGTTATATTTTATATATTAATTTATTGAAATATTCAGTGACCGGTATTATTGAACATTTCTCAAATGTTGCTTTCACAAGTATATTTATACTTTTTGTATTAGGTTACAGTCACTGAAAAGGGATTGGTGAACGTAAAGGCTAAACGAGTGGACTTAGAAACAAATAAACGCATTAAGCAAATGTGCCCGCTTCAATCTGCCAATGAAAAAGTAGCCGTTATAGTAGGCGGTGGTCCCGCTGGTGCTACGTGTGCAGAAACCCTTCGCCAAGAAGGATTTTCAGGGCGTGTGATTATGCTTTGCAAAGAACCAATTTTACCTTATGATCGTGTTAAGTTGTCTAAATCTTTGGACATTGATATTTCAAAGAACACCTTAAGATCGCAACTCTTCTATGATGAAAGTAACATCGAAGTTAGACTGGGCATCGAAGCTACAGGTAGGACATATTTATACACCTTTAAAAATTCTTACTTTCCATTTTACTTGCTCCACCATAATTATTGGGGAACGATTCCATATGACTGATGTAGTTTAATTTATGTTGTATTAAAAACTACTCATTTTATGATTTAGATTTACGGTTTTTATAAATATTCACATTTTTTGTAGGTTTGGATACAAATGAACGAATTGTCAAAGCAAACAATAATGAAAATATTAAATACGACTACTTGTTTATTGCTACGGGATGTCAAGCAAGGAAACCTAATATGCCTGGTTCTAACTTAGCAAATGTCTTTACTTTACGAAATTCGATGGACGCGCTTGCAATACATTCACAGATATCTCCAGAAAAACATATCGTGATACTTGGGCTTGGTTTTATTGGCATGGAAGTAGCTGCATACTGTGTAGGGAAGTGTGCATCAGTCACAGTTATAGGAACTGAAACGGTGCCTTTGAAAGCAATCTTTGGAAATGAGATAGGAGAAAAAATTCGAAGTATTCACGAGGAAAAAGGTAAAATACTAATTTTTACATATACATGGACGTTGATTCATTCTGATTTTGTCAATAGTATTTTGTATCATTCGAATAAATTTTTCATAGGCGTGCGATTCGTATTCAAGAATAGTATCGCCAAATTCATTCCAAAAGAGGATGACGATAAAACGTTGAAAGAAGTTGAACTTCAAGATGGAGTAATCCTTCCAGCTGATATAGCAATTGTGGGAATTGGAACTACATTTAGCACGGAATGGCTCAAAGACTCCTTGGTGCAGTTATCGGAAAATGGTAGCATCGTAACAGATGAGGTAATATATATTTTATATCAAACAGGTTTTAAGTAGAACTAAAGTATTGTTTTAGATTGCCAAGTTACTGATAATTTTTTTATTTTATCAATGTCCAGCATTTACGAACAAATGTTGAAAATGTTTACGCTGGTGGAGATGTTGCTTATGCACCAGTGTTCGTATCTGATAACAATCCGGCAGCTATAGGCCATTATGGTCTGGCACATTATCATGGAAAAATTGCAGCTTGTAACATAGCTGGAAAAGAAACACCTTTACGAGCTGTACCATTCTTTTGGACGTCCCTGTTTGGCAAGAGTTATAGATATGCAGGTGAATATTGATAAAAAATTACATGATTATTTGTCTTTGTACACATGCGTAAAGTCTCAATCCATTTTCGTAACAGACATGTATAACATAGATAATTGAAGTGGATCCAGTAATTATTTTGTACTTTAATTTATGATTATCAAAGGAAGTATTGAATAACTTATTGAAATCATTGCTACTATATGTATATGTTTTTACACTCCATGGGAAATTATTTACGTGTTTTATACTCCATAAATTAATTTAAATTCCGAAATTCTAAAAAGACTGCATAATTAAAAATTTACAATTTAATATTGGTAGTTTTCCAAAGAAGTGAGATTTGTGCACTAATTAGCAAATACGTTTTTGTTTAATGATATATGTTGTCAATAGGCCATGGAAGACCAACCAGCATGAAGATTTATGGCTCTTTAGATGAATTAAAATTCTTCGCCTACTATTTCAAAGATGGCAAAGTAATATCTATGAGCAGTATTGGAAGAGACCCGATTGTGTCTGATTTTGCAAATCTACTCTACGAAGGTAGAAGATTAACACAAGAAGAGGTTGAACAAAATCCTACTGGTTGGATGCGCAATAAGCCGAAAGATATGTTGGAAGATCCGCAGTCTGAAAAATTTGTTCCAGTGGCTGGAGTCAAGTCGTAAGAAATACGCAATAAAGTATTCTTACAATCCATAGATTTCCTATTATATGCAAAAATGTGTGTTTAAAAAACCTATTACTGCTCTATTGAAATGCCTTGAACAGTGAAACATCAACATTAATTCTCAAAGAAAATTGAGGAGAAATTTGAAATACTCATCGCCTAAAGTATTATACAGTTTGATTTTTAATTGTCACCTGTATTTGAACCGAAATTACTTATCATCTTTCAGTATTTTGTTATACACAATGAAACGTGTATATTTAACCATGTATTATTAAGGCAACTGGTACTATTACGATAAAACCAAATTCTTATTAATTTTATGCGATGTGATACCAACAACACCTATTCTGTAAGCACAATCATGAAAATGCACAATTCTATTGATTTTATGAATCATTGATATGCTGCATATATGATGTTTGATAACAATCTCGTTGTATATATTAAAAGGGGACTACATTTGACAATAGGAACTTTATACATGTACTTACCGAAAGTAGGAATTATGCGCATGCACATAGACTATTGTTATCTTTTAATTTACTTTCTGCTTCTGGACTACAAGTTTTGTAATTAAGTGAGATAATGTATCCTGTTACTTTTATTGTATTATATATCACATATAGCAACAATAATTGTGTATATTTTAATATTTTTAAATTACATATTATTTTCTAGGATTGGCGCAACTTTTGGGAATCAGTCAAAGCGGTTATATCATACATTAACAATAGTACGACCACCCATGACTGTGAAACGATTAAAAACGCGAGTATTAACGTTTAGACAATTCCTAAATTGTGATACATTCTTTCGAACTATTAGATTATTGCGCTTTTGATACTTTGAAACAAAGTGCTAAGAGGGGTTTCTTATTTGTGCTTTGCTGCATATTTAACAGCAGATTCAAGGCTTCTATTGTTAAAAATATTTATTTCATTATTGTATAAGTATTGTAATAAATATTTCAAAATATTGTGATAAAGAATTATTCATGTATGAGGAACATAAATTGGGACTGTAACCAATAATTTTTTATGAACTTTGCTATATGTATACATTAGTCCACTAATGAAAAATATTATTTCCAGAGAAACTAAACAGTATGTGAAAGATACCCTAAATAAATTCAGAGAAGATTCAGATTCAGATGATTAACGATATGAAACAGAATATTACCTCAAAAGCCTGAACAATAATCGAAAAATAGACAAACATGATTTAATGGACGAGATCAACTGATTATTAAGTAAAATGTCAAAAAACAGAATACCTATAACTGATTATATTTGCTTGATCGCTACATAAATTACAAGTTCTTATATTACAACGATCTTAGTCCCAGTTTTCCTTAGTCTTTACATGATTCAATCGCTCTGCAATGGTGATTTGCTTATTATATTTGTTGTTCCTGTATGCATAATAGAAATCCATAACATTGATTTTGGGCCTAATGTCAGACATATGACCATATGATTGAGATGATGTAAGATATGGATGGCGCAGAAGGAGCATGTTTCTCTCTTGCCTTTCGTAGTCGAAACGTAGCCTCAGGAGATCAAGTAGCGTTACCTTCTTAACAATGCGATATTTCCTATTTTACAAACGATATATTAATTATTAAAAATAAAACTCACGATTACTTTAAATTCTGAATTGAATTCATGTAATCGAAGTACTCAAACTGGAAAATGTTACAGTCCAAATATATATAGCGGTGTTTGTATTTTGCGGTTATATCGTCAAATAGATATTCTTACCCTCGATATAGATATCCATGAGGCCTTGTTCTCAACAAAATATCCGTCAAACGCATCGTTCTAATTAATATGAATTTAAGTTAAAAAGTCAGACAGTTAGACCTTTATAAAGTAAAATCGACAATTAGCACCGATTAGAATATACATTTAGGTCCGGTTCATGGACAGAGAGGAATATAGGGAAATATAGGGACCGGGCATCAGTGTTGCCACGTCGCATTCAGAGGGTAGTAGAAATGGCGTTACCGCCACCATAGGGAAAATAACCAAACTAAAATTTAACATGTCGGACACGGCGGAATATTTGAAACGTTCTTTTTCATTCTGAAATTTTCCGTCATCGGATGGATTTAACCATGGACGTAAGAATAAATGTACGTTTTTCCACCTGCCCAATTCGATAAAACTTCGCCAAATAATGAATTTTTCTTTCACCCTTAGCATGACTCGCGCCGATCCTATCGTTTCCCTCCATACCGACGAAACGAACTTCCCCTTCGCAAAGAATCCCCCTCGACAGCGCCAGATGGCGCCACCGAGGCGGCGAACCTCTAATCTCGTAACAGTCGACGGGCGACTAGGCCGACGCGAGCAGGCCGCCCTTACGTTGGTGACCCTGAACGATTGGCTACGCACTTCTATGCCGTCGTCTGCATCGAGGGGCAAGTGACAGCTCGCGAGCCGGATTGTTGACACTTGTCCGCGGCCGCGGGTGGAATCGGCGTGGGCCGCGATGCGCTCGGGATAGCGGCGACGGGCGCGCTCGGACGCCTTCGGGGAAATTCGGGGAAACCCTCAGTTTTCCGAGGTCCGGCGGACACGGTGCGGGTCACTAGGTGCCGCTTGCCGTTACTCGCGTCGCTGCTTCGGTGCCGAGGCACCGCCGAGCGAGCAAGAGGGAGCGAGAGGTGCGGCTCCTCTTCCATATCGATCAATATCGCTCTTCACCGGCTGTAACGGACGATTTGGTCGGGCCGAGAGCCCACGAGAGCACGGAATCGGCCGCTCGAGCCGCGGTAAGTGGTTTGCGCCTCGAGCCCGAACACGCACTCGGGCGCGAGTCCTCTCCTGGAACCGAGTGGAGCCGATCTTGCCCGAATCCCTCCGAACCCCCGTCCTGCCGATCGCGTCGCGTGCGAATTCGAGATGCCGATTTCTCGCCGCATCCTCGGTACCGGGGTCTTGTCGAAATATGGGGGAAACTCGCGGTTAAGTAGGACTTTTCCTTACGGAGAAAAATAGCTTGGTCGTTGGATTTACTCGTGCGTTCGCTTAATCACGGTTTACTCGGTCATGTGGAAGAGAAATGCTGTTCGTTATTTTTCTTCGAAAGGATGCGCGGTGCTAGGTCGAAGGAATATTTCCCGGGGGTTTTAATCCGGTATCTGTTAGATAATTCCAACCCGAGATGTCGAAAATCAGGGGAAGCGATGTTTTGGAGGAGGGTCGTTTTAACTCCTTATAAGGGAAGTTTCGTTTGATCGGGTAGGTCTTGGCTCGTTCGATTATGTCAGTGCGTCACGTGCGGACTAGGTGAAATATCGGAATGACATTTCGGGTAGGCAATATGTACGGGGATTTAATTCTACGCGGTAGAGTATCGCTTGACGTAAATAGTTCGTTGCGAAATTGGTACCGAGGCGGTTCTCCACATTTTCCTGGTACCGGGTAACGTGCTTTGTGGAAGAATCGGTGGAAGGTGCCGTGGGTTCTATTAAGGTTCCCTTTTTCTTCTTTTTCCTTTCTTCTTGGGGAAATTGTTTCGAGCTAACTAGTCATCTTTTCTAATCCTGGCTGCATACGTGCTTTCCCTTCTCGTATAGAAACGCAATGTGGTAGACAAGACGATTTTGTTTATGAAGAAACCTGACTTCTTTTTAAGAAAACGGAAATCGAGTCGAGTACTATTGTATCCTATTTTTATTTTCTTCATTTGCTCTGAACGCTTTCAATTTTGTTTGTGAAAAAACCTGATTTCTTTTTAAGAAAACGGAAATCTTGAATCAAGTACTATTGTATCCTATTTTTATTTTTTTCATTTGCTCTGAACGCTCTTAATTTTGTTTATGAAAAAACCTGACTTCTTTCCAAGAAAACGGAAATCTTGAATCAAGTGCTATTGTATCATATATTAATTTTTTTCATTTGCTCCGAACGCTCTGAATTTTGTTTATGAAGAAACCTGACTTCTTTAATAGACAATCTGAACGCGAACTGGCAGAATCGGCGAAGTAACGATAACAAAAACGTAATGAAAAATCCATATTGGATTCAGAATTGAATTTAGATCCAAAAACAGTAAGCAAAAAAGTCTCATGCAAAATCATAAGTGGACCTTAAAACAAGAAAAAAATTCATTTGAAAGTGAGACTTGAGTCTCATTTCAAGATAATGAATGTTTGTACCGGTATTGTTCGGCAACTAATCTTGCTTAGTGGATTAGCCAACTTTAAACCACTGTAGTTTCGGAACTACAATTCGGATTCAAGTTTGCATTGGATTTTTTTTTTTAGAATTAAATAGAGAGTATCGTCACGTATTTCTTGTTAGCGAGCTCTTGGAAAAGAGTGCAAGACCGAGGCATCGTTGTATTACAATTTGAAGGAATAATCTTTGTGCAGAAGTCACGCGGAAGATGTGTGGGGAAATTAATATTCCTAGATATCGGCACTTCCGAGTTTGACAATATAACCAAGGTCTACTGTCCGATGACGCTTCAACACCATCAACGGAGATCTAATGCGAACTTCTAACTCGTTGACTGCCAGTTAACCCAATTATGGGTGACGCTCTGTGGTAGAACGTACACGGGCGAATATACCGCAGCAACGTGTTAATAATATTACTGAAACTTTCGCGTTACATTAAACCACCTCTCAAATCGTATTAAAGACTTGGGAAGTACATACTTACACCTAATGTCCATAATGCACTTGCCACTTTAGCAGAATTAAATAAAATTTATTGCCAATTTATAGCCATTTTATCGCGCAAGAAAAGAATTTTTTGCTTTTATACTTTTTCGAAATACGGTGGCGATGTCAGCCTTATTTTATTATATTAAGCATTGCCACGTGATAAAAACGATAACAAAGCAAACGTTCATGGTTGACGTATACGCCAGAATTTATTGCTAATTAATTTCTCGCAGAGAGACCAAACTTCGACTCTTTTATTCACCACCCCCAGAGCCGGTGGGTATTTTAAAAATAGTATATAAAAAATGAAATCTCGCGAGGTTCAGGACCTACCTTTCACGGTTTAACCCTTTCAACACGGAGCCATTTCGACATATGGGCGAAATTCGTCTGACCGTGCAGGCAATATTGGACCAAACGTCGGGCGACTTTAGGCGCTCTTAGTAGCCAAAGGGTCAAAGTGTGAAACGATTTCAGACCCCCAGTTCGAAGGAAAGTTTTATGAACTTTTCCCTGATTTTCAGGAGAGATGGTTACAGCCAGACCTACTACAGCAAACGAAAAAAGAAAAGTTTTATGAAAGCTTTAGGATGCCACTTTCACATCCCCTTAACGTTACTTAAATACGGCCCTAACTTATAACGTTAACATTTTACTCTTACGTCCCTTGGTACGAAGTCACTAGTAAAGAGCACATGATTGCGATATGAATGAATAAATTGGGGAGGTGGGATTAGAGCCCTGAAAAAGGTCAGGGACCGAATTAAGAAGTATCGGCCATTGAAGCGTTCGATATCTGCTCCTGTCACGCTCAGGTACGAAACGCGAATCTCTTTCGCGACAAAACGTCATTTACTGTTGTGCACCTCTTGGTTGTACAATGCCATCTTGGTATCGTCGCAGTAGTCGCGTGACTCCGGTTCCTATCGTTAGTTCCATTGCGATCGAAACGGTCGACTTGTCCGGAGAGTAAGACCAAGGGAAGAACTCGTAAAATTCGGGATTACCAGATTTCAACGATGACATCGTTCTACACGTTATCTTGGAGAAGTCGTAGGAGAAACGGTATGCCTTCGTTGTCTTGAAATTAATTACCGTAATTAAATAAGCGCAGAATATACCATTTATTGGGTCAATCTACCGACACTTTAGTTTTTTACTATTTTCCGAGGCATGACTCCGATTCCTATCGTTAAAGTCGTAGGAGAACCGGTATGCTTTCGTTGTCTTGAAATTAATTAGAGTAATTAAATAAGCGCAGAATTGACTATTTATTGGGTCAATCTACCGACACTTTAGTTTTTTACTATTTTCCGAGGCATGACTCCGATTCCTATCGTTAAAGTCGTAGGAGAACCGGTATGCCTTCGTTGTCTTGAAATTAATTACCGTAATTAAATAAGCGCAGAATATACCATTTATTGGGTTACTCTACCTGCACTTTAGTTTCTTACGATTTTCTGAGGCATTACTAGGCGTGCCAGAAATGTTCATGATTGAATGTCTAAATCCGAAGAAATTGACAAAAATTGTATTTAATTGGACATTTGCTAAAGTCGTCATTTTTTGGCTCCTCCGTTCTCGTGTACCATCTTAACCCATTTGCATAATTAGCGTATATATGCGCTCAGTTTTCCTGGTCACTATCACTGAAGCGCATATATGCGCTCAATTTTACTGGTCATTATCATCCAGGCTGAAATTTCGGTGATAAGGACCCTTTTTTCATACTTCCTTATGATGCAAATGGGTTAAGAAGCGTATGTTGGATTTAAATTTCTGTGAAAGTGGTTATCTCTTCGGTAGGCAAATTGTCGTGATAATTTAGATATTCGTCGATAAAAATCTCTGTTACTTGCTTTTACTAAATAAAAAACGATAATGTTTATGAAGTTACGTGATATATGTTCGTTCACCTGCTTTATCATTATTAATAATCAGAGTTCTGATGACATTTGAAATTGGGCTCTACAATCGGTTGTATTGAATTCTCGAGGACGTAACAAATTTCCTTATTTACCTATTATTTTATAGATTTCCATGTATAGTAATATGGAAAACTTAGTGTATGCATGAGTTACTTATCACGTGTACTTAGGAAACCAAGTAGGTCTGGCTAAAATCATCTCTCCTGAAAATCAGGGAAAAGTGTACCTCTGCTCGTTACAATACTCGAGGTTCGTTTCCTATTCGTTTGTGAGCAATTTCCAGACTGCTTCGAAACCTCCTGCCGGTAGTATAATTCAGGAAAAGAATACTACCGAAGTAACCTCTTGCTAATTCCGTCGATATTCTCGACCCATCCGCCGAATCACTAGACAGCCAGGCCAACCAAGATTGCTTTCAATAAATATACTCGTCCTGGAATATTTTCCGCAAAACAACTTCTGGAAAAACCAACCCAAGTTTACGGGGGGTGACTATGTTAAGAACATGGCAGTATTTGATAACTGCCTTATCACCTCGAAACTCCACCTTCAACTCATGAGATTCGTCCAAATAAATTCCATCCATGATAATATCCCATCATCCCGAAACCAAATCCGTGATAATTATTAATTCCGATAGCAAATCTTCCTACTGATCCTCGCATGGAATATTTTCCGAAAATTAAGAACATGGCAATATTTGGTAACTGCCTTATCACCTCGAAACTCCATCTTCAACTCATGAGATTCGTCCAAATAAATTCCATCCATGATAATATCCCATCATCCCAAAACCAAGTCCGTGACAATTATTAATTTCGATAGCAAATCTTCCTCCTGATCCTCGCATGGAATATTTTCCGCAAATTAAGAACATGGCAATATTTGGTAACTGCCTTATCACCTCGAAACTCCACCTTCAACCCACGCGATTCGTCCAAATAAATTCCATCCATGATAATATCCCATCATCCCGAAACCAAATCCGTGATAATTATTAATTCCGATAGCAAATCTTCCTCCTGATCCACGCATGGAATATTTTCCGGAAATTAAGAACATGGCAATATTTGGTAACTGCCTTATCACCTCGAAACTCCATCTTCAACTCATGAGATTCGTCTAAATAAATTCCATCCATGATAATATCCCATCATCCCAAAACCAAGTCTGTGACAATTATTAATTCCGATAGCAAATCTTCCTCCTGATCCTCGCATGGAATATTTTCCGGAAATTAAGAACATGGCAATATTTGGTAACTGCCTCATCGCCTCGAAACTCCATCTTCGACTCACGAGATTCGTCCAAATAAATTCCATCCATGATAATATCCCATCATCCCAAAACCAAGTCCGTGACAATTATTAATTCCGATAGCAAATCTTCCTACCGATCCTCGCATAATCCGAAGAAGACTCGGATGTCCTCGTGCAAACATCGAAATGCCATGGCAAACAAATCAGCCAGAAATCCGCGGCTTCGCCCTTTCTTGCATTATGCCCTCGAGGCTAGATCCTCTAAGAAGCTCAGCCTCCTCTGCACGTCCCGAATCTCTAATCTCCCGGGTCTTGTCGATTCCAGGTCGCCTGGGGCCGTTCTCAGGGATCTATCTAGGAGAAGGCGCCTCCACGGAATGCCTTTGCACGATTCGGACGAGACCTGGGACTCCTGGTGGTACCTCGACGCGCTCATCTGCTGGTCTGCTTGAAGGGCGGATCGATTCCTGCCCGGACCTTCCCCAAGGAGGGAATTGTTGCTGTCCTAAGGTGCGCGCCTCCTGGTTCCGGGACCGGGGAATACATCGCATCCCTGCCCTTCTTCGGGGCTGTTGGACTCCTCGGAGTGGTCGGACTTGCCGGGTCTGCTGGATCAGTCGATCGGGACGGATCTGTCGAGTTTGCCGATTCGGCGAGATCTGCCGGGTTTGTCGGCGCCCTCGAGTGGACGGTTTACAGCGACTAGGCCTGACCGGTGAGGCCAAACGGAGTCGGCATGATCCGTGGAGGAGACAAGGGCGAGCCGGGGACATTCTCCGGGGAGGCATGGAAGCCGAGGCTGGTCGAGGACACGCGGCGCATCACCAGCTCGCCCTACCAGCCTCGGAGATACCTGGACTCGATGTCGTGAGAGCCTTGCACCAGGTAATTCGTCTATCTGGAAATGATATCGCGAAGGTCTTGCACCAGGAAATTCGTCTATCGGGGAATGATGTCGCGAAGGTCTTGCACCAGGTAATTCGTCTATCTGGGAACGATGTCGCGAAGGTCTTGCACCAGGTAATTCGTCTATCCGGAAACCACGTCGCGAAGGTCTTGCACCAGGTAATTTGTCTATCCGTAAACGACATGCACTAAGTAATTCGTCTATCTGGGAATGATGTTACGAAAATCTTGCACCAGGTAATTCGTCTATCCGTAAACGATGTTGCGAAGGTCTTGCACCAGGTAATTCGTATATCCGGAAACGATGTTGCGAAGGTCTTGCACCAGGTAATTCGTCTATCTCGGAACGATGTCGCGAAGGTCTTGCACCAGGAAATTCGTCTATCTGGGAATGATGTCGCGAAGGTCTTGTACCAGGAAATTCGTCTATATGGGAACGATGTCGTGAAGGTCATGCACCAGGTAATTTGTATATCAGGAAACCACGTCGCGAAGGTCTTGCACCAGGTATTTCGTATATCTGGAAACGATGTCGCGAAGGTCTTACACCAGGTATTTCGTATATCTGGAAACGATGTTGCGAAGGTCTTGCACCAGGTAATTTGTCTATCCGGAAACGATGTCGCGAAGGTCTTGCACCAGGAATTTGTCTATCCGTAAACGATGTCGCGAAGGTCTTGCACCAGGTAATTCGTCTATCCGTAAACGATGTGCACCAGGTAATTCGTCTATCTGGAAACGATGTCGCGAAGGTCTTGCACCAGGAATTTGTCTATCCGTAAACGATGTCGCGAAGGTCTTGCACCAGGTAATTCGTCTATCCGTAAACGATGTGCACCAGGTAATTCGTCTATCTGGAAACGATGTCGCGAAGGTCTTGCACCAGGTGTTCCGGACCCCGTTCCCGGTGGGCCGGCGGGTACCAAGGTGTCTTAGAACCCTGAAATCCATCAAGCCAAATGATGGATTGGTTTGCGGTTCACGGAACGGCAGGGTAGCGTCCTTACAATGCGCTTAACATGAGATGGAGTACATGGGGCATTTGCCCGCAGTACTATAGAAGACACGTTTCCGCTGCTCGAATTCATCGGATGGGTAGTTCACTTCCCTTAAGTAAAGTGGAACAGATTGGTTTGGATGTTACGGAACATCGACGCCTGTTCGGTGCATTTAGCGTAGGTTAATGTCTTGTAGATACTGCTGGTACATGGGCACTGTACCCTCGAGTAACCAAGAACACATTGTGGTAACAAAGTAACGCACGAAAAAATTTCGGAAAGGAAATCATATAGAAAGCACAAAATGTTGGTATAAAAATTTTTATTCTTTCGTGTAAGCGCCGCGATAACCACATACACCTTCCTACGTGTCTAGATTAATTGAATGCCTACGTCGACGACATAAATCGCTTAAGTGATCGATTTGACCAAAAGTAAGAATTCCACTGGAAAACATGTACGAGGTAGAAAAAATCTGGGACTAGCTCTGAAACGACATTTCCCGAAATATCGTTGCCACGCCTCGGGAAGCATTTCCTGCAGATTCACAATTTATGAGTTAACATTTTCTCACCGAGAGTCAGAAGTGTCCCTCATTACCCCCAATTACTCTCGAAGCCTCCACCTCCCGCGATGTACGCACGTCGTTAGCGCCTTTATCGCGCCGACCGTTCCAGACTTCAATGCAAAAAGTACTTTAAATCCCGTCACGTACAAAGTCGCACTTCGCGTGGGAGGTGGAGGTAGAGAAGGTAATTCTCCGCGTTGGACGAGTCCCTCTTTTTTTCTCTCTTCTTTTTTTCCCCACCTTTTTTCTTCGGACAACGAGATCGTTTCCTTGGCTTGTCAACAGACCGTCGTCTCGCTGCGCTCCGCCCTGGACTCATCCCGAGAGGAGCTCCGACGACTCAAGGAATCCATCGGCGAGTTTTCCGGCGAAGCCTACGCGGATACCGTCGAACGCCTTGCCCTGGAGAACCACGTCCTGCGCCGCAGGATCCTCAGCAAGGGCAACGGGTTTCTCAGCGATGCTGCCACCAGTCCACCTCCTCTTCAGCTCCCCGCTTCAGTAGCCAAAGAAGAGTGAGTCTAATTGGAGATGATGGTACATTCTGGTTTTATGCTCCTTTTTCTAAGTGATCCGATGAAAATACTGTAGTGGCGAAATCATTTTTATAAGCCCGCGCCTGATGAGGAACTACGGTGGCGCCCCCACGGAACAACGAGAGAAGGACTCTGTCACGCGATCCGCGCCGATTCGGATTGTAACTGTGATTTATAATAGATCATCTTGTATTTTTGTCCTGAGAGTATAATACTCATTTCCAGGACATGTGATATGCACAATTGGTACTTTTCATTAGGATGGAATTAACGAAAAACGTCCGTAATATGTAGATATGTTGGTCCTTAAGGGGGTGTTGAAGTGACGTCAAGGAGGTCCTGTATATGAAACTTTTCTCCTAAGTGTACCGAATCGTTTCAAACTTTACAATGTTAATATAGAGGCTGGAAGGAAGGTCCTGAAACCTATAAAATTTAAATTTCTTTTTTTTTAATTTGTTTATTGATATTTTCGCTGTCACGCGATCCGCGCCGATTCGGATTGTAACTGTGATTTACAATAGATCATCTTGTATTTTTGCCCTGAGACTATAATACTCATTTCCGGGACATGTGATATGCGCAATTGATACTTTTCATTAGAACGGAATGAACGAAAAATGTCTGTAATATGTAGATATGTTGGTCCTTAAGGGGATGTAGAAATGACGTCAAGGAGGTCCTGTTTATGAAGCTTTTCTCCTAAGTGTACCGAATCGTTTCAAACTTTCCAATATTAATATAGAGGCTGGAAGGAAGGTTCTGAAACCCATAAAATTTTAATTTTTTTTTTTACATTAGTTTATTGATATTTTCGCTGTCACGCAATCTACGCCGATTCGGATTGTAACTGTGATTTATGATAGATCATCCTGTGTTATTGCCCTGAGACTACAATACTTATTTCCGGGACATGTGATATGCGCAATTGGAATTTTTCATTAAGACGGAATGAACGAAAAATGTCCGTAATATGTTCCTTTTTAAATATTCTCTAGATTGAATAATTCCTAGAACATAAATTTGCAGAATAAGGTGGAGCACTCCCATGTTAATTATTTATATTCTATTCTGCCCCAACACCCGTAAGTGGTTCCGTGATGAATCGAACAGACAGCTAGAGCCTAATTTTTCTAGTTTCTCTTTAGAAAAAATAGAATATAAAATCCAGTTTAATTCGATCGTTCACTCTTTTGTGGTATTGTTGGGTAAGTTGTAGATTTTCGTAGTATATTGTCGAGAGCATCCGGTTGGCCTGATCTCTGCCAATTACCCCAGGAAAGAGACGCAATTAAAAGAACGCTGCGTTTTGCGGGTACATCTATTAATAACCGCGTAGTTCCGCAGCCTCCAGCTGACTCACAATCAGTCCGGTCTGCTCCGTAGGTCGAGCAGTCTGTCACAGCCAGTTCTACCAACGATCATTATGGAGGGGAAAAAAGACAAAGTCGATTCCACCATGGACGAAACTGACGACGGAACGGCTGTAACATCGATATCGGCGATCTCGAGGAGGCCGTCAACGACAGATCCACGAGGGACTTCTCCTGGAGGATCATCAGGTTCCCCGAAGACATCCGTAAAAAGCGGCTCCTCTGTCCCGAAGACCTCTGGTCAACGGACACAGGACGAGGGGACTACCAAACAGCCGAGCGGTCCTATCTCCTCCGATTCTGGAGCTGCAGGAACTGGATCAGCCGGTTCAATCGGTCCCACGAGTTCCAACAATAAGGACTCCCAGAGCACGGAAGCCATTAACGTCGATCTCCTCGAAGTCCCGGAAAAGGACGCGGAAGACGTCAGTCTGAAGTCTGTCTCCGATGGAGACAACTCCGTCTTCAGCGACAACCCCGAGAACCAGGCAGAAGTTAAGCCTCCGGAGTCCGAGAACGAGTCGGAGGAGCTCGACGACATCGAGCTCATCTTCACGACGGAGGAGACCAGGGATGTTGGCCTTCAAGAGGACCTGGTGTCCATCATGGAGAACGAGACCTGGCAGCAGTCCGGGCAGCCGGTCTTGCTGAAGTACACAAAGTCCCAGGATGGCGAGGTCCTCGTCTGCAACGGGGACAAAACTGGCTTCGTCGAGGAAGCGGCATCCTCCCAGGGCTCCAGCATCGACAGGGAAGAGAGCGTTGATAGGTTCGACGAAGGATCCACCACCAGGCTCAACAAACTATGGTCTCAGTGCTCGGTTTTGGTCGAGACGGACATCAGCAAGTGCGGAGTCGTCGAGGAGCCTGATCCTACAGCTAGGCATGCAGTCAGGAGGAATACCCTCGCTGCCCCACCTACAGCTTACAGGTGAGTCTATGACGTCTATAACCATACATCCCATTAATGCGCCTTCCTGTTACAGTCCATTGGTACTTTTCCCAATCTCGGCCACTCTTGACAGTCAATCACCCCAAGGGTGGTAACAATATCCGTTCTGCATGATCTTGACAACTATTAGCCACTCTTGACAGTCAATAACCCCAAGGGTGGTAACGTTCTGCATGATCTTGACAACTATTAGCCACTCTTGACAGTCAATAACCCCAAGGGTGGTAACAATATCGGTTCTGCATGATCTTGACAACTATTAGCCACTCTTGACAGTCAATAACCCCAAGGGTGGTAACAATATCCGTTCTGCATGATCTTGACAACTATTAGCCAATCTTCAAACCTAGACTTCTATAACCATACATCCCATTAATACGCCTTCCTGTTCCAGTCTATTGGTACTTTTCCCAATCCCAGCCACTCTTGACAGTCAATAACCTCAAGGGTGGTAACAATATCCGTTCTGCATGATCTTGACAACTATTAGCCAATCTTCAAACCTAGATTTCTACCCCTTCGGTTCACGCGTCAACCTCGTTACTATTATTCGCAGCTTCTCTCCCATGTTAGATCTAAAACCATTAATGTTCTCCGTGTCTCCTCTTGTTCCAGGCCGATTATTCATCGTGAAGCTTTGGCTGCTGGTCGCAGAAAAAGCACAACCCCGTTGCGTCCAGTGATGGATCGTAGTAGTGGAGCTAGACGCGAATCTGGGGCGCAGACCGACATCTCCGCTCTTCCTGCCCACTGGAGGTCCGAAAGTTACCTGGCCCACAAGGTGGCTCACACCTTTACGACGTTACCCAGTAAATTCGCGCTTCCTGCCGGGGTACCAGGGAGGCTCAGGTTGTCCGACAAGACCCGCGAGGCCAGGAGAGTCATGCTCTCGGACATCAGCTTCACCAGCATGGTCCCGGAGCTCTCCAGGAGTGCCGATCACCTATGCCAGGATCCGCACGTCCAGGTGAGCTTAACCGCTCTTCACCTGCCCCTGCTTGCACTTTTGACGCCTTCCCAAGTCGCTGCGGGTTACTTTTAATGAGGTCGTTGCACGACTTCCGGATGAAATGAAGGGTTGCCCGCGAAAGCGCCGCAAGTGCGAGATACCCAACGCACGGGAAATGCGATGTAGCGTGACGAATCCCGGGGCGATAACACGCAATGGTACAATTTCTCTAACGTGACGTTAGATTAGGGACTATACTTGCAATTACGTAGTGATTAAAGTTAGCGGTGAATTTAATACTTGCGGTTTTCATGTAGGGATTTAATTGCGGTTTACCCGCCGCTGGAAATGTCAGAACGGAAGTCAGTAGAATCTCTTTAGCCATGTCGGTACTCCTTATGTTGGATTCATTGATTGGAATTTTTTTGAATGCTTGTTACGTGTGGGAATTCAATTACGTCTGCTTATACTGGGCGAAAGGAATTCCATGATTTCTAATGACATTTAAAATGTGGAATTGGGCTCGACAGAGTTAGAGGGAGTTTCGTTAAATAATTGTAAGGTTTAAAAATTCAAAATGGGATATTATTCTCAATTTAATACAGTATAAACGGTATAAACCGTATTAATACAGTATAAAGAGTAAATAATATAATATAAACGGTGCCGTTTCTTTGGAAAAGTTAAATTAACATTCAATACAACTCCATCGACTGCGGTGATATCCTTGGAGCTTTTATTGGAATCGTTGATTGCGGCTCTTTCATCGGCATCGTGCAGCACGAATGGTCGAGGGACTCCGCATTGTACCTTGCGGAATAGGTTATGTCAGCAGAAAGTTACTGCTACGAGACGAAACTAAACGAATTGCAAGTTTGGCGAGTCGCAAGGTCGAGGGCATGCTACGGCATGATATACAAGATACCGAAGCGTTTGAAGCATCCACTATGATGTACACTTGCGTAGTACAGTTAAGGTGAAGTGAAACCCCCCTCAAATCACTCAATTCGAGTACAACACTTTTTTTAAGGGTTTGGACCAAACTGTCCGAAACTTTGACACATCGTGATCATCTAAGAATTGTCCTGACATATTGAAAATTACTACAAAATACCGAAGCGTTCGGAACATCCACTATGATGTACACTTGCGTAGTACAGTTAAGGTGAAGTGAAACCCCCCTCAAATCCCTCGATTCGAGTACAACACATTTTTTAAGGGAATTGGGTCAACCTATCCGAAACTTTGACACATCGTGATCATCTAAGAATTGTCCTGACACGTTGAAAATTTGGATTTTTAGCAAAAAATCTTTTAGCCTAGCCCAGACCAGAACCAAAATGGCGGCGGGCTCACGTATTTCGATCAATATACAATTATCGAAGGCTCTGATATGAGAAACGAAAGCATCATTAGCGTATATATACGCTCAGTTTTCCTGGTCACTATCACCGGAGCGTATATGTGCCCATACTTATGAAAGTGGTCCAAGTCATATATTTTTTGTTTCGAAATTACATTGAATTAATTTAGTTTGAAATAATGTGGCGTGAAATAACTGATAAACTCATTTTTTTTTTTCAATTTTGACTTAGACCACTTTCATAATTATGGGCACATATATGCGCTCAATTTTGCTGGTCGCTATCATTCAGCCTGAAATTTCGGTGATAAGGACCCTTTTTTCATACTTCCTTATCATGCAAATGGGTTAAGACCCACTGCATCGCCGCCATCTGTAGATAGCTCGGCTTTTGACATTTCAGGCCTGCATCAACTCTCGCGGATGCGGTCTCCGGACTCCTGAGGTCCATCGTCGAGAGTCCCTGGGGTCTCCTGCGGGATATTGGCCACGCTGCAACCCCGGAGCTGGACTTCCCAGCCCCTGCGATTGCAGACTCTCCACCGACTTGTACACCTCACGGTACCGAGGGTCCCTGAGTTCCATCCCTTCACCTGGACTGGAGATCGTAAGCGGTCCCCCCAGAAGACATTCCTGGCGGGCAACTGCGGCATCCTTCGATACCTGGAGGGTTCCTGTGGCTACCTCCACCCCGAGACCAACCTGGTCCTCCATGCCATCCTCGCCGACACACGTCCACCCTCCGCCGGCCTGCTCGAGGACCTCGAAGACCATCCCCAAGAGGACGCGATCAAAGGTCACGTTCCAGGGTAAATATTCATCAGCTCCTGGAGATGAACTTCAACGTGAATCCTGGTTTAAGGGGATTTGGGAGAGGTTACTCTCGGGAGAAATCCTCCAATTCGTTGTATTTGGTTGTCTCATAAGTTCCTTCCACATCGTGTATTCATGTCCTATGAAAAAGTGGAAGAAACTTATGGGACAACCTAATATCATCGAGTCGGCGCTTCCTTGAAGTTCGAAAAGCTCCCTGCTCGGTGCATCGCGATTCAAACGATTTCTGCACTTTTGGGATGATATATTGTAGGAATATTGAAATATATATGAAGAGTGTATTGTAAACGGGAATTATTGAGCAGGGAAGACGGGACTTGAAGTAATGGGAGGAAGAATTAATGAGCGATTAAAGAAAATGTCATAGCAGTATTACCTATCCTAATTTTTTGTTATTGCCATTTGTATCGGTACTTGTTCCGATACGTCGGTATCTCTTACGTCGTCTTAAATGACGCTTCTGTGCGTGAGGTTAATGTTTTCCATGCAACGTACAATTTATGATACGCGTATTTTTAGTTCATTGTTGGTGATATCGATCTCCTTTTAGCCTTAGCGTGCGTGTTGGGCATTGCCCATGAAATCCATTATAAGGCTACGTACATACTTTTTGCTATTACATTATAATGGTTTCTCCGACCTGATAATTTTTACTCCGAAGAAGTGAAATGTTACTTAATAACTTTTTCGCTGAAGTTCATTTCGTAAAAGTTCAATTTTTTTTTTTTCTCACCCACACTTAAGTTGAATGGGTGAATTAATGCTCGAGAGAAGATAATTATTTATAGGATTGTGGTGCACTTAACAAGAGTTTTTAATTAAGCCCCTAGTTACCCTGATATGGCATTTTCTTGATAACGTTTATACGCTTTAAAAACTTATGTTTACATATACTCATGACCCATGTCGAGCAGATATGATTAATTTAAATATTGTCTAAAATCTTTTTATACGGTCAACTTTATTTCCCCCCGTTTAAATGTCACCTAGATTTTATCCATTACTCTACTTTGATTTGTTTTACTTTTTTAGAGTGTCCCATGACTCGGGGAAGCTTGCCTAATCTGCGGTCCGATTTGGTCACCGGGGACAATAGTGGCGACTCGACCGAATCGTTGATCGACGAAGCCGAGGATTACTTAAGAAGAAGCATTGATTCTATGCTGACCATTTCCACTGCGGATTATTGGACCCGACAGTCAGCCAGGCGGAGAAGGACGCGACGACATTCTGAACCCGATCTCTTCCGGGATTGGAATCCTCCTCAAGATGCCAGGCCATATCTGCCAAAGGTATGTTCTAGGATTAATCTATCATAAGTCTTAGAGGTCATAAATCTACCATGATCATGAATCTTATAGAGCATAAAACAGTCTGCGACACGGTATCCACGCATTATCATCCTTCGCACTATCTATTTGAAGAACATAAGGAGCGGCCTCTCTGAACATCAAGCAATTGTTAGTATTTCATAAAGATAATCGGTTGTATAAGTTAATTATGAGTTATTTCTTGGGCAAAATTAACTGGTGTCTGGTTTTTAGCGGCTTAATGTCAAGCTTCTCATCGATTATTATAAATTAAACGCTAGGGGGAACCTGACAAATACAATTGACTTGGATACATGTACTTAAATACTTCTTTACACTTTTTCTTCTTTTTCATGTCGTATTTTATTGTGGGAATTACGTATTCAGATCTGTCTGAAAATCATAAGGAACGGCCCCTCTGAACATCAAGCAATTGTTAGTATTTCATAAAGACAATCGGTTGTATAAGTTATTTATGAGTTATTTCTTGGACAAAATTAACTGGCGTCTGGTTTTTAGCGGCTTAATGTCAAGCTTCTCATCGATTATCATAAATTAAACGCTAGGGGGAACCTGACGAATACAATTGACTTGGATACATGTACTTAAATACTTCTTTACGCTTTTTCTTCTTTTTCATGTCGTATTTTATCGTGGGAATTACGTATTCAGCGGTCTGTTTTCGCTTTGATGGAAGATTATGAGATTCGTGTCGCTTCGTGGCGGGTGAATATGAGAAATTGTTAATCTTTGGGATATTTGATTGTTGCCAGATACCACGCGATCTCAAACTGGACCATCTCGTGAAGATTATTTCTCCCGAGGGCCGAGTTCTTCAGGGTAGAGTGAGATATGTCGGCGCGGTTCCAGGAAGAGAAGAGGCTCACGTTGGCGTGGAACTTCCAAACGAGAATGGGTCCTCCGACGGCACCTTTCATGGAAGAAGGTTCTTCGACTGGTAAGTCGACTTTGGTCACACAATGTACTCCTGCCAAGCAACCTGAATTTCGTGCCGAACGAGCTTTTTCCCTTTTTCCGAAACTAATTGCGGCTCGTCCTTCCAGTTTTTCGAACCAATAATTTCCCACAGCTCCCAGATTTCTCGTTGCTTCCTGCCATTGTCGTCGTGATTACAAAATGCTATAGAATCGTTCAATGTGCAGAACATGGTCTGTAGAAATTCTTCTTCTTATGCGACCTCAGCGCCATGGAGAGGAACTAAAAGGAAATGATGCGTTACATCGTTCCTTTCCTAACATCTGCGAAAGAAACAAAATATCATTCATATTCCTGCTACGAAAAACATTTTCAAGTTTCCATTGTTTTCTTTTTATTTATTTTCCTATAAAGTAGCTCACGATATACTTTTTATGCGACCTCAGCGCCATGGAGAGGAACTAAAAGGAAATGATGCGTTAACAAAATGGACTCCAATTTGCGTAACAATGACAGGAATTCCAGGTGGTAAGATCATATATATGAAATAATATAAATTATGAGAATGTAACACTTGATAACCCTATTACGTTAAAATGGACTCCAATTTGCGTAACAATGACAGGAATTTCAGGCGATAAGGGTTAATAAATCTACGACAGTCAACTTCGGTTACGATAGCATGCTCGAGGAAACTCGGGCAATTTCTGGAATTGTCGCACGCCTCGTGGGAACTCTTGGGGTCTCTTTGCATTGAGGATTGTTCGGTTTCGCATCAGTCGCGTGACAAGACGCCCTTGAAAGTTCGTTCATTCCCCAGGTCTCGAAGGCAAGGGTGCTCCATCGTAATTGGATCCCCCTGTTATTGCATCCGTAACCTGATGTCAAGGGGAGGTTCTTTCTCGCTTTAAGGCGGTCGTATCGTGTGATAGGTCCAAAAAATTGAAAAATATTTTATTTCATAATTTAATATGCGTTATCGTTATTCAGTTGATATCATGATTTCATTCATTGATACGTACCTTTAATTTGCTTTTAAATTCTTGGTAGTGCTTGTCGCAGTCGTACCGTGTGAAGGTCCAAAAAATTGAAAAATACTTTATTTCATAATTTAATATGCGTTACCATTATTCAGTTGATATCATAATTTCATTCATTGATATGTACCTTTAATTTGCTTTTAAATTCTTGGTAGTACTTGTCGCGGTCGTACCGTGTGAAGGTCCAAAAAATTGAAAAATACTTTATTTCATAATTTAATATGCGTTATCGTTATTCAGTTGATATCATGATTTCATTCATTGATACGTACCTTTAATTTTCTTTTAAATTCTTGGTAGTGCTCGTCGCGCTACGAAGTGTTCTTAAATGATAATTCATTTAAAAACATTCACAAGAATTCGAAGAGTCCCTCATCTCTGTTGTTGCTCGCAGAACCTGAAGTCAAGAAATGATTTTGCCCGTTTGTTGATACGCGGTGGAAATGTCATTTTAAAAAGAACTCGGCACTGCAGAATAAAACATGTGCATTATTTCAAAGATTTTTAGATGTTTGTTATTCCACGTATGTGCATAAATTTCAAATTCAAAACGGAGTTTGTCGCGTGACGAAGCGCTCTCGAACGTTTGTTTATTCCCCGAGGACTGGAAAGTACAGAGTGCTTTATAAATATTGGATCTTTGGTATTAAAAAAACTCGGTAGAGTTTCGCACCAAGTATATATGTAGAGGCGCCAAACTTGTTAGAAAAATTAAGAAAAAAAGTGAAAAAAATAAAGTCGTCACACGGTACGACTGCTTCAGAACGTATCCTGGAAAATTCATGTTAACGTCACAAAATCTATAAATCGTCATTTATTCATAGAGATACGTTGAAGACATTTGCAAAGTAAAATTGCAAATCGTAGCGAATGATAATACGTAGTTAACTGAAATTAACTTCTAATTTACGCAGATTTGGTAACGTGCGTAGTTTCAATACGGCACAGGAGTTACTTGAGCAGGCAAGACAACTCGTAAAAAACGCGCGAGATATCTTCCATGATGTATTTAATGACTGTAATCATGGCCAGATGTGACCAACGTATTTATCACATGCCTGTTAGATAGCGGTGGGCGTTTAATTGGATAAGTATCTCAACTTTAAAGCGTTCCATGTTCCAGCGATTTTCAAGGCGATTCGAAATTGACGACAAATCATTCGCAATAGCACCATTATTGTAGCTGAATTACAGCTAACTATTCAGGTTTTTATTAATGAAAGAAAAACTGCGGAAAGGGGAATCACCGGTACCGTGATTACCGCCTTTAGATTACCCTGCTAATTCGATTGTAATTTAAAATCTTGTTCCATTTTGATATTTAATGTGATGTAAAAGTGGCATCAGAGAAGTTTCGTTTCTGAAACTTTTCTTTGAATTGGGTGTATCGAATCTTTTGAAACTTTGCAATGATTGCAAATTGCAATTGAATATGGAGGCTGTAAGGAAGGTCCTGAAACCCATGAAATTTAATTTTTAATAAACAAAAATTGTTTAAATACTCATGAACAAATTTCATGGGTGTCAGGACCTTCTTTATTATCTCCATATTCACGTTTTAAAGAATTAAACGATTTGAGAAACCCAGTTCATAAAAAAGTTTTATAAACGATTGAGCTTTCGAATGCCACTTTCACATCCCCTTAAGCAAAGACCCATAGAAAGATCGATATGATGTCTGATATTCGCGGTGTAAGGATTCCGTTTCACGATTAACTTCCGTTTGACAAATTTAATTTCTAATATTTGCGTGCCCCTTTAATTTTCAGTATGCCAGACCGAGCCGTCTTCGTCCCCTTCAAGAAGGTAGTCCTTGCATGGTGCACCACCTGACCCGAAACTGCGGCAGTATCAGCGACTTCCTCATCGTTCACGACACCTAGGATCCTGCTCTCTCAATACACGATGTAAGAGAGTAAAATAAGCCAGATGCAGATTTACAAGCAAGTTGTATAGAGACACGAGGGACTTCCGAAAACCGCCAACCCCGCAATGGTTGGTTCTGGGAGACGGCGAAGTCTGAGGTTATCTCTTCAAAGGGAATGGCTCGTGGAAGAGTAGCATAAACCATTCCCATAATTGCGATCGAAGGTGCAAAAGCCGCGATCCAACGTTCAAAGGTAGAAAGAATCGATATCTAATAATTATGCCGAAGGATCCTACGAACCCTGGCCCAACTATCGGGACCAAGGGTTCGAACAGTCCTAATACAGTCATCGAGATTATCCAAGGACAATAAGGATCTAAGGACTATCCAGCCATTGCAATCAAGGATTCGGAAGATCCTCTACCATCGTGACGGTGCAACAGACCCTTGCTCGGCGTCATAATCCAGGATCCATAAGGTCTTTTGTTCGCATCATCGTCAAGGATCACCCGGGCACCATACAAGCTGTTGGTGATCCCAAATCAACTCGGCGACCTTGATTGTAGAGTCTATCGTGCAAGAGGAGGATTCCCGGTTCTGGGATCCTCTGGCCAAGGACCTAAAAACGAGGAGCGGGGTCCTTTACGGTTTGTCCTGGAGGTTGCGGCTCCACACTCTGGTCTCGACCCAACCGGTGATGTACCTTCGGCTGATATAATCAAAAACGTCGGTATGTATAGTAGTTTAAGATGCTAAAGGCTATGAAAAGGACACGTCGCCTGTGGCGGGCGAAGTGTGCATTTTACTGAAGTTTACGAACTTCAACGTGCGAGGACGAGAACCTGACCTGCTCTTGTAAGCCGGGGAGACTTCGGTGCATTGAGATGCATCTCGGGGTGCACGTATGTATGGACCCTGTTTCCTCTTTCAAAAGGGGTTCACGTGTCTTCTAAGCCAGGAGATAGCATGGAGTAGGGCTCTTCGAGGAGTCTCGAGGCACCGTGTCGTAATACAAGGGAATCTAGGGAACGAAGCATCGTAACAACAGGCTATAAAACAGTCCTATATCATTCAAAAGTGTACCATTTATTCCGTGTAGATGGATGTGTCCGTGTAAGCTCGTCGGGGTGTTACGAATCATCCATAAGGTACGACGAATTTCTCTTGGAAAAGCCGAACGCGCCATTGAGGGTTCAGCTTCCAAAACGGGGCTGTTGGAAAATGTGAATTGGAATTTCATGAAAACCGCGATTGGAGGGGGTTTTAATTTGAAATTAATCATTTCGTCTTATACTTGGTGATGGCCTTAGAATCTATGTTGTTCCCTTTATGGAAGTTAAGAACAAGGGGATAATTGAAAACGGTGATAAACTTGATAAACCTGTACTTTTTATTGTGTTGCATTCGACGATACAACCTTCGAATTGGTGTGTTCATTTGAACAAAAGTAGCTTATTTTATTGTCACGAAAGCTTTGTTTATTTGTTTTATTTATAGACCCGCCTATGAAGGTGGAGCGGAATAATTTATCGGAATTTTTTAAACCGTAGTAATCGATATGAAATTATAATTTTTCCAATTCATTCCTATGGTGAAGAAACAGATATAGAGTCGATAGAGAGAATCGAAATGGACTGTAAAGCCTTTGACTAAACATTTCATGTTCCATATACATAATTAATGTACACGTTAATGTACATCTGTGTGAACATCTCCACACGACACCTATACGAGAGTCTACTTTCCTGATATTTTATTTTTCTTTTTTACAACAACGTTTGTAGAAAACATTTGAAAAATTCACTCGCGCTTTAGAAGCAAATCTCTCTTCGAAATTTCCACAAATCTCGATATTTACATCTGTAACTTTCGTCTAAACTCTGTAAGCTTAGTTGAATCGAGTTTACTTATTAACTTTACATTATTATAAGATAGTTTACTGCTTGCAGTTGATCACAAACCACTATTTTCGGTTTCAAAACTTGTCTTGAATTTCTTTTTGAATTTATAGTGGGCTCAGGTATTATTATTGTGACGAGCCTGTTCATTTTATTTAAACGAATCTCCTTATTGACTTTACCTACATTACATGGATTTTTTTTCCATTATCGCTAACAAATCGATAAGAATGCCTGGAGAATTTATGACAGGTGCATCGGTGCACGGAGATCGTTATGTATGTACAATCGGGTACCTGTATCAATGACAATTTATTATTTTAACTATTAATGACTTTTTCAAAGTGCTATATGTACAAAGAGCAGAGTTAGGTTTATATACATGATACGAGACATTTTGCGATTGCACTGAGAAGAGGATAATTAATTAATATTTCAAGATATGTATGTGTTTACGAGGAGATAAATATTGATTATATTTTGTAAACATTTAACGACGAAAATTTACATAAGTGCATCGGTGAAATTCTATGGAGGATAAAGTTGAAAGATTTATGCGTTATTGTCACATAAAGGTGGAAAGGAACAAAATATTTGTGAACTGCGAATTGTTATTTTTTTTATTATTTTTAATCCGTTCAACTGAGTCGTTTAATGTTATCCTGAATAAAATCAGGAGAATGAACCTATTTTTATAGATAACACTTGTTTCATCGATGTCAATGGATACTATTAAAAAGTATTATTTATTTTGACATTTTTATCTACCATATTTGAATACGTAGTTGCTAATATTAATTAAATATCCTTTCCTGAATGTACGATTAGCACAACAGTGAGAGATCGATTTGCTTTTTTTATATAACAAAAAAAGGCTAATCTAAAACGATTTATCATCTTTGTACTAATAATATTTGATTTACCACCATAAGTTGGTATCTAGTAGTTTGACTAATATTTAATAATTGTGGCCCGATTACGGCTCGGTAATATTGGAACAGTATTTTTCTCTTAACTTGGATTTCTTTTAGATATAGCCATTGGCTATTGCCACTGTAGGTGAGATCAATCTCATTGTCTCGAACAATCTTCACAAACGGCTGTACCTGGACTATAATTCATTTAAATATTTACTAATTGTAAGTAAGTACGAGACCGTATCTCTATTTGAGGACTGGGTGTAGCCGTAAGTACGGCGGACTAAGATTAGTCCTTTAAGGAAAATCGAGGCTTGACAAAGTGTCATAATTCTTTCCATGACATTATTCTGTCACTGCAAATGTATTTTCATTTGTTTAAAAAGAATCTAGAGAAGATAAGTCTGTTAGATCTCGAGAAGTACCGAGAAATTTCGTTGGGAGACCCATAATACAAAAACGATTTGGTCAACTACTTTCCGCGAAACAGATCTGGGAAGATTCTGAAATTTTCATCTTAGGTGCATAAAGCGCATCTCTAATCGATTTACTGATGAACTCCTCTGACTTATTTACTTGGCGACACCCAATAATTAATATGCTCAGATGATGATGACCTGCGAAATAAAATTTGGATAAAAATCTCTTTATACGTCTAAAGAGAGAGAGTCGATTTCTCTTCGATTAAATTTGCCTGGTAGCCTTGGAAAATATTTATCTTTATAAATTATTGCACTTAATATTCAGCGAGACTTGGTCATTTCTTTATCGGAATTTTTTTGGGGGGAAAATCTATTTTAAGAAATAGGGCTACCCGTTCAATTTTCCATTATGGGAATTAAATTACGTCGGGTCAGGAGAAGAAACAAGATCTCTACCTGTGATCGATCAATTATCAGTATTAGGGTTAGCTGTACCGCAACTCGTGAGGAGCGGGCGAAATCTGAAGAAACTTTTACCTCCGTGCCGCTGAGAATCGACGCCACGTGAGAAATCGGCGAGGGCGTGAAACTATTTCCTGGATAAAAGTTGGCTCTCTCTTTTGCGTGTCTGCCGGTAAATTTAGTTACGCCAGCTGCGATAACAGTCGAACATGCCGTAGAATCTCCTTCTCGGGGGAAAGGGTGTGAGTTTCAACTTTTGAAAGCTTTTAAAACAATCGCCAGTTGCCTACTTGCCGCTCGCCGAGAACGTACACTGGGAGACATCAATGCCCTCCCATCCTGCACAGGCGATGTCGTACCTGCAGGGCAGGCATTCATGTCCACAATGTACACTGGGAGACATCAATGCCCTCCCATCCTGCACAGGCGATGTCGTTTCTGCAGGGGAGGCATTCATGTCCGCCATTGTACCTCGATTAGAGCCGAGGATTAAGGTGATATAAAAGTGTCATGTATATATATACCAAAACGTCAAAGTGTACATAAGACTAGACACCCTAAGGAAGAACGCGACGCTCATGAAATCTCATTTTTCAACCAAAAATTCTCTATGGATCCCATACAAGAACCAAGGGCACCTATATATTTTTTTTTGTGAAAAATGAAATTTCATGAGCATCGCGTTCTTCCTTATGGCCTCCGTAATCACGTGTTAAAGTCTTTAACGATTCGGTGCACCCAGGGAGGAGAAAAGTTTCATAAATATTTTGACGCTTTATATATATATATATATATATAATGATTCTTTCATATCACCTTAAGGTGAAGATTTTTGCCATACAAAGTTCAAATCCGTCGTACTTACAGGGCACCCAGTATATGTACATCACGGACAAGCAGTATGTTACTTAACTATAGTTTATACGCCATTTCAGTACAACAAGATCGATAATGTTTGCTTAATGCAATATATTACTTGGTTACTTCGTTCAGTACAATGCACTTATATTTTGTGATTGCGTTTGAGGTACTAGTACCAATTACTTTCGATAATGTAATATCGTAATATTATTTGATTCCCGCGCGTTCCCATCCTTCCGACGAAGGCACCTCGCAGTATTGTTTAACGTCTTATTATTAAAGCTACTATTTTATTATTAATAATGCGGAGAGGCTTAGCTTTATTTTATATACTTGCAGGGATAAGAATCTTTAAGGAAGAGTTAATAATTCGCTTGCGAAAATATTTATTCATCCATCGAAATGCTGTAAATACTCCTAGACTCGGTTACAGCTGTAACAGCTATAAATACAGAATCGGGTAAATCCAGTAATATATAATTATAATTAACCGTCCGAAAGTGACATGAACTATGAGGATCATTTACTAATTTCGGAGGTCGAGTTTATTCAAAATTGAATATTGCACTAATACATTTTTCATGTATCTTCTTTCTATTTATCTGGTGAAAGTAGAAAGTGAAGTACCATTACGGCCTATGATATGGCATACAATTCAATAGATGTAAAATTGTACATCTTCATGAAATAATCGTGGCTAGAAAAAAATCAGGTTCAGAACTTGTAATGGACGTGTTTAATTAAATTTCAATCTACTTTAGGACGGGAAATATAACAAGATAATCTTAATTTTTCCTATTTCTTGAGTGTCGTGGGAGAATTCTTGCCGTTCGTGTATTAATACGCGTATTAGTACTTGTTGATTGAATTTTGTTCTAAAAATGATATTTCACGAGCATCGCGTTCCTCAGGGCCTCCATAATCTCCTGATGAAGTTTCTAATGATTCGATGTACCCGATTTGGAGAAAAGTTTTATATATAATAATAATATTTGGACTTTCTGGTATGCATATATGACACTTTCATATCACCTTAAAGATTTTTAAAATGTTAACCGAGTCTAGTGGGTGGCGTCTTACTTTCTCCGGTGGATTTTTCCAAAATACGGCAATTATTGATGTTGCGAGAGGAAACGGGACGATTTTCTCTGAAGCCGTGCGATCTCCACGTGTGTAGGGTGTGTCAAAAAATTGGATCGGGACGAGTTTTTATTTGGGTCGATTTCTTACGCGGGACGTAGGGGCTTCGGTATAAAATGGGGTCGGTTTTTTACAGCGACCGGACCAAAGGTCCTCCTCCACTTTTTTGTCTCACCCTCCTGTAAGCTCTACAAATATTTTTACGTACTTGCCAATGGCATGTATGTATGAACTATTGCGGACATGAATGCCTCCCCTGCAGATGCGGCATCGCCTGTGCAGGATCGGAGGGCATTGATGTCTCCCAGCGTACCTACACTCGATATGCGTTCTTCCTCTACGGACGTCTATATCAGTTCTTTTTTCGTTCTCGCAAAATTCTTAGGTTTTGTGATACGATGAATGAGCTTTTCGGAAGCTTTGTAGACGTCTGTAGTATCGACTGTATTAATCCTGGTAAGAAACATTCGGAGATAGGTGGACACTGTAATGACTCTTTTAAATACACACGTTATCGGTGATTCGATTAAATAGGAATCGGTAAAGTATCTCTTATCTGCTCACAGGATAGTAATAAAGCATCTTTTCGACGAAGAGACATAATGCAGCTAACAATTTGTTTATATCATATTTTCCTCTGGAAATCGAGATTTTTTTCTAAAATCTTTTTGTAACGAGGTAAGAGATATTTTAGCCATCCTGTTAATTAAATCACCTGTAATCATGCTCCGATCTTACAGTCTCACGAATGAAACATTAAGAGGCGAATTGTATATCTCGTAAAGAAATCTATATTGTACCATATATACATACTAATATACATATTATATATATATAAACATATATTTAACATGCAAAAGCCTGGATAAGTATCGCAAGAAGCAACTGAGAGAAAGAGAAAGGAAAAGCGATAGAGAGAAACAGTGCGAAATGTGTGCGTCAGAGAGAAAGAACGAGAATAAAGCTATTCAATGTTAATCGCTGTAACTATTACCGTATAAGTGTTTCAATGTGACGTAGATAGCGAATTGTCGATAAACACGGTGGGTTCGATTGTGAGAAAAATTAGGCTGGGAGCGAAAGAAGCAAAGAAAATGTCTCGACTGACCCTCTTCGGTGTCCAATTGTTAGTTCTCCCGAAATTGCCTCGAATTCGAGTCACCGAAATTTCAAGAACGCGTTCGCTCTTTTGGCCTGATTGATTAATTTTAATTATTTTCGATTGTGAGAAAAATTTGTTCGGATCGATTGGGAGAAAAATTAGACCAGTAGCGAAAGAAGCGAAGAAAATATCTCGACTGCCCCTCTTTGATGTCCAAATGTTAGTTCTCCGAAAATTTCCTCGAAATTTGAAGAAGTTCGCTCTTTCGGCCTGATTAGTTCATTTTAATTATTTTTTATTGTAAGAAAAATTTCTTCGGCCCGATTGGGAGAAAAATTGGTTTGGCTCGGTTGGGAGAAAAATTAGTTCGGATCGATTGGGAGAAAAATTGGTTCGGCTCGATTGTGAGAAAAATTGGTTCCGCTTGATTATGAGAAAAATTGGTTTGGCTCGATTGGGAGAAAAATTCGGCAAGTAGCGAAAGAAGCGAAGAAAATATCTTGTCTGCCCCTCTTTGATGTCTAAATGTTAATTCTCCCAAAATTGCCTCGAATTCGAGTAACCGAAATTTGAAGAGCGCGTTCGCTCTTCAAATTCTGTCTGATTAGTTACTTTAAATTATTTTCGTAAAATCGCTCGATTCAATTAACCTCGAGGCGAAGATGGAGAAGTGTGCCGATTTAGGACACGCGATTTAGGATATGCGAATCGCGCGACAGTCGGTTATTCTTACAAATCTTCCAAAATCGGAAGTGGCCAAAGCTGTGCAGAGCCAAATAGGGAACTAGCCAAAAACGAGGATTCGGAAATGAACTCGAAGTTGATTTCTTGAAGTGCAGGCAGGGAATCTCAGTTTTCTAGTACTTGGGGTAAAACGCTACCTCGATTCGCAAAGGATACCATACCTCGTCTGCGATAAGGCTTACGATAAGGTTCATTTTCCTGATAATAAGCTACAGGATTGTGACCCTTATTACGAAGAGAGTAGAACGGGTTCTTAAACGACTCTTTTCAATTGATCTCGTCCTCTCGTGACATTCGATTCTCTTATCAAATTTTCACGCTGGATAAAGTTTCCCAGTAAAATAGGTAGATATCTATTTTAAAAAGTTTTTCTTAAACACGAGTCAGAATTGGAGACAGTTTTGAATTTCATGATATTTTTTCAAGTTATCATCGCACGGAATAAAGTACTTAAATGATAAGAAATAACGTGCAATGACGCCGTCATGGTCATTTGCGGATAAATGAACGATTTCATATTTTTATTAAATATGATTCAATTTTATTTGTGCATTCAAATTACATTTAAATAAATCAAGCGATACTACCATGGGTTGTCAATTATACGATTTCATTTACATTCATTGATCGAACTTTATTTTAATCAACTTAAGTTCTCCCGATTCGCACAATCTTAATTGAACTTTTCAAGTTTAGTAGATATAACAACTCGAAAACATTGTAGCTGATTGAATGAACTTTTATTAAATTCTGTGCTCCGGTTCTTTTTACAGACAAAACGATCGCACATACGTTAATTTTACTATATAATTACTGACACAATTATCAATAATTTACCTGTAAGTTAAACCCGTTAAATTAAAATTATCCCGTCCCTAATATAAGAGATATATTTATAAAAGCACTTCCCCGGACATTCTTTTTCTAATAACTTTTTCCCAAAATATCCGCGATTTTTCGTTTACATTTTTTACATTACATTACATACACAAAGCTCGAAGCCGCGCAAAAATTGGGAAAAGAAGCTTTCCTCGTAATTGGAACGCGTCTTTCGCGGAAGAACAATTAATATTTATTATCTTAGTATTTTCTTTCCCATTCACGAGGACTTCTCCCCTTAAGAGCACCTTGAAGTACAATTACTACTTGTAAGCGCCCGTGCAAATAATCACTTTACGTTTCCGTTCTAACAACGTTTTCCTCACTTTTGTCAGTATTTAACTACGCAAACTGATAATGTAGTAAGTCAAATTGATTAAATCAATTGATTTAACTTAATTTATTCAAGAAATGTCGACGCACCTGCATTTACCCCACAAAATTTCCATCCAAATAAGTTGCTGCCGTACCTCAAGAAATTGACTTGAATTATTTTCTCTTCTTGATCCGTTTCATTAAGCGTACGCAAATATAAAAGTTAAATTAAAAAAAAAAATTAAAAACTTCACGGTGGAGGTATAACGTGAACTAATCGGTCGTCGAATTTTGACTCGTCTAGGTTATCGAAAAGATAAATATTACTCATCTATGCCAGGTGAGATGTTCATTTTAAGCGATTACATGTTCATACGTATTCTTTAGAGTTGGATGAGAAAAGAAAATCACGAGTCGACGGGATTGTCAATCGTTGTACATTAAGCTTACTTGCGTTAAGCTTATGGAAAGACAGCACTATCGTTGCATCGTTATTTATTGTGTTGTGACAATGGATATGCTGATACATCGGAAAAATAAACTGATTACTGTACCGAAAAGTAATTTGGAGAAACGTTGATTTCATGTTGCGTTCCCCTTAACGTTCTTTTTCATTTGCAAAATCGCTTGAACATTTCCTTTATTCTTAAGTTAATCAATAAATTGCTTTAAACAAAGCACCCTGAGTATACCAAGTTAACAATAGGAAATGAAAACACAGGTGAGTATTTTGTCCGGTTCAATGTTTACATACCTCATAATATTGTAATTAAATATCATTTAATCGTCATTGTACAACCGTAATCAGAATCACATTATAAAGAAAGATAAGTTTCAAAACTATATATCACACCTCACGCATAAATGACTAATAAGTTACCGTTTTTTTATCCTACGAAAATTTTACAAGACAACGTTAATAAAATACCCCAGACTAATACGCATAAATTACTAATAAGTTATCGTTTTTTCATCCTAAGAAAATTTGACAAGACAACGTTAATAAAATACCCCAGACTAATACGCATAAATTATTAATAAGTTATCGTTTTTTCATCCTAAGAAAGTTTGACAAGACAACGTTAATAAAATACCCCAGACTAATACGCATAAATGACTAATAAGTTACCGTTTTTTCTTCCTACGAAAATTTGACAAGACAACGTTAATAAAATACCCCAGACTAATACGCATAAATTATTCATAAGTTATCGTTTTTTCATCCTAAGAAAGTTTGACAAGACAACGTTAATAAAATACCCCAGACTAATACGCATAAATGACTAATAAGTTACCGTTTTTTCTTCCTACGAAAATTTGACAAGACAACGTTAATAAAATACCCCAGACTAATACGCATAAATTATTCATAAGTTATCGTTTTTTCATCCTAAGAAAGTTTGACAAGACAACGTTAATAAAATCCCCCAGACTGTGAATGCGTCTCAGCGAACGGAATTGAAACAAATACTTCAAAGGGAGGCATGTCTTGGAATTATGCATTCCAGAACGTTACGGGTTTCGAAGTCGGATTGCATTATCGAGTCAAGATACATGATATATTAGGCTTTGCAAATCCCGCATGCACAATTCATACGTGACTCAGATCAGAATCTCGATGACGTCCGTCGACGTATATTCCTCTCTTATGTTGCATTTCAATGCATTTTAACACCCATTCTTGCTGTGCAGTTTGCCTCCTCCCTTTTTTCTTTTTAAATTAATCCACATTGAACGGATGAACGTATCCTGGTCATTGTGTGTCGACAGAAAAGTTTATTACCAAGGAAAATCAACTCGTTACACCCCCTGGGCTCATTTATATTCATATGCACCCTACAGCTGCAGGGTGCATATGAATGGATGCATATGATAGTAGGGCATGTTTCCTGTCAGAAACAAACGTCTAACTATTAGATTCCTGCAATTTGCCACATCTGACTCACGACTGGCGGTCATTTTTAATGCCGATTACAATTCGGTATAACTTATATTGAAATTACGTTCGATCATAAGACAAAGTTACTCCTTCCTATTCGCTGTTATCTATAATACTATGTTTTCCGCTATAAGTTTCCTATTTGCATTAAATTCTATTCCCGTTTCAATCGATATTTTTGAGTAAATCGTTATACGAGGTGTAATGTTTTGTTACGATATAGCCCCTTGATATCTACTCACGTGATAAGAGAAATGAATAATATCCTGGAAACGCTCAATTTCCGACTTATTTCTCCATTCTATTTTTCATCGCACTGAGTATTGTTTATCTAATCATTTCTCCGATAGATCGATATTTTTTAGTACATCGTTATACGAGGTGTAATGTTTTGTTCCGATATATCCCCTTGATATCTACTCACGTGATAAGAGAAATGAATAATATTCTGGAGACGCTCAATTTCCGACTTATTTCTCCATTCTATTTTTCATCGCCCTGAGTATTGTTTATCTAATCATTTTTCCGATAGATCGATATTTTTTAGTACATCGTTATACGAGATGTAATGTTTTGTTGCGATATATCCCCTTGATATCTACTCACGTGATAAGAGAAATTAATAATATCCTGGAGACGCTCAATTTCCGACTTATTTCTCCATTCTATTTTTCATCGCCCTGAGTACAGTTTATCTAATCATTTTTCCGATAGATGTGCCCAGATATGCTTAATGATTTAACATCGTATTGAATTTCAGTCATTTACGTATTTCCAGGCTTTTACGTCCACTCCCTATTATGTTTACCGTGTAAATAATGACGTATAATTTTCTAGGTAATTTCTTTCCAGCGTTCCGAGTGCACAGAGATATACGAGCTGTCGAATGCCCGTAAATGAGGTTTGCGAGATCGACAGGACAAGAATATTATCGACCGGGTGTACACTGGGAGACATCAATGCCCTCCCAACCTGCACAGGCGATGTCGCATCTGCAGGGGCGGCATTCATGTCCGCCACTGTACGTGCGTCACGACTTCTATCTGCAATCGACTCCATTGAAAAGCGGCGTAATCGATAGCGACGTATCGAACGCTACTTCCCCGATAAGCACGTACGTACGTATACAGCGTACATGACGAACCTTCCATGTTTACAGACCCCCCGCAAAGTGCCGCCTCGTATCCCCAAAACGCTCCGTTTATTTCGAACGTATTTCTTTTTATTCCTTGCTCCCCTTTTGCAGCGCTTCGTGACGTGAGTTCCAGTGAAAGGTAAAGCTTGGAATAAATTAAAAACATTTACTTTCCTCCCTAGTCAGGACAAATGTTTCTTTACATGCGATTGGCTGTATTTTGTGGAATCGGTGAAGTAAGGATCACTCGAACGGTCGATAAAAGTGCAGAACTGTTATTAATCTTTCAAGTTTCTTTCGCTTTGATAATGTATTGACAAGACTGATAAGTATCATTGATTGGCATAAGAGTCTTTAATTAGGCCTTCAAGCAACGAAGCGACTCTGCAATGTCCGCAATCAACGTCACGTGGGGTAATTGCCGTACTAACCGCAAGCTCAATTATCTCCAGATTCTTCGGATACAATAATTGCTATTGCGTCGATTAATACAAATTGTCAAGAAATCTCTTCGCGAGTTAACTTCTAATGGGAAAGTTTCCTTGTCAATCAGAATCTCGACGTAACATATTTCCGATACGCGCTACATCACAATCGCATTTAATAAAGAATAATAAACAATAGCGTTACGCAGAGATTTATTTTAACGTCCTCGGGTACATTAATCGCTGTATAGTGGAGTGATACAGATCACTTCGTGACGATATATAACTTCGTAACGATAACGAAGATATAAACAAAGGACGTTAATCAAAATGGCGCCCTCACGCTTTAGCGAAATACGTTACGCCACGCTTGGCGGTCATGTCGCTGATTATTCCTGATACAAGGTCTCTTAATTAGATAGCGATGCACCGGCTCCGCAATGTCGACAATCAATGTCGAGTGGGGTAATCGGCATACCAGCCGAAAGCTCCATTGGCACCAGTATGTGCTCCGAAGTCAACGTAGTCTAAGATTTGTGATGGCGACCTTTCGAACCTCGGAGGGCCGGCTTCTACTTCTTCGGTCCTATGAATGGCGGAAATGGAGACAGGAACGTAGGTTTCGGCTTGTCGAGCGATTCTAGCTGGGTGTTGAATCCCCGGAATTGCGGGCATGGCTTGTGCTATTGGGTTCAGCTCGATTACATCGATTTCGTTTATTGGAATGGCGATGTATCTCGACCCGGCTCTTACAGAAGAAACGCCGATTAACACCACCAAGGCGAGCCACTGAAATTCAGATATTTCGTTAAATTAGGGATAAAAAGTATAAAACGGGATGTACAAACGGTTACTGATGTTGCAATCATTAAGTAGGATAAGGAGACACAACGCTAATGACCGGCTACACCGAAAGAGTGATTTCAGATTTTCGCTGATCTGACGACGCAAGCGCCACTTGCGGGAAATGGGGGAACTCCAAACCAAAATGGAATCCTTATTTTGAAAAGAAATTGATTTAGTTATCATTGATAATATACATGGATAAGATACACGAAAATTTATAGTCTTTATTTTTATTCTGTTACACAAAACTCCCCCCTTAAAATGGGCCATAAGAAGTGATGAAGGAAATAATCAATGAGAAACGGTCGCAAGCCTGAGGATCTTTTCATTTCCTCAAGCCCTTGACCTTGCGCTAATTCTGGGATTACGCTGTAAAGGTGACTCGAGATAAATCGAGAAAATACTCGAAGTAGAAGCTTTTTCCATAGCCTCGCTTTGTAACGATAACAATAACGATTTCGAGGAAGAGCTAAACTCATGTCCTCGACGAAACGGGTCAAGGGAGATACAGGGAGGATGCTGTATTTGATCAAGACTGAACGCAATGTTTGAAGTACGCAGTTCGGGATGAAATGCGACATTTCACGGAATAATACCGCCGGGGTTGAACTTTGACCATTGGAAACAATGTAACAATCAAGGACGTCACCCAAGCACGTATATTTCCACCCCTTACTTTTGAATAATATTACAATCATGTGGATGTACAGTCATCCCGTGGAATAGCGCAATTGCGGAGCAGAACTGGGTCAAAGGAAATGCTTTAAGCGGTTTTAAAGTCGACGCCAATGTAGCATCAGCACGTTTTTAGGACTAGAAAGAAGAAGATATTAGATTGGTTTGATCTACGATCAAGAAATGGGAATAAACCTTTAACGTTACGTACGACGGGTTTATTGCCGACTTCTGTGTAGGCGATAAAGTTCCCCGTCTCTCGTACGTTTCTTACGTATATTGGATGGCATTGACGCAGCAATGCAAAATGCAGAGGAAAGATCCTCGGAGAGGCTGACGCGTCTCTACACCCTGACGCCCCTGCGTACGTAAGCAACCTTCTAGCCTCGAGGACTGCGTAGGCGTTGCTCGTTCGATATTCAACCCCAAAGTGGCCACCCCACCTAGCGCCATGCGGACGCGCGGTTAACTAATTGACGTACTTTGGCTCTGGCGTCTGGCTAAACTACATCACCTACCAAGGGCTCATGAATAATCGACGAGCTCGTTCACTTAACCGATCACTAAGCTTTTTATTTCCCTCGTCCAGGCTCCGATTTACGGGATTCTGAACGAAAGGAAG
Organism: Orussus abietinus; assembly: GCF_000612105.2. Lineage (NCBI taxonomy): Eukaryota > Metazoa > Arthropoda > Insecta > Hymenoptera > Orussidae > Orussus > Orussus abietinus. Next base: position 967,987 of record NW_019394241.1, on the reverse strand, counting down.
AAGTATCCTGGGCCCTTGCGATGTAATGAAAAAACATGCAATATCGACGACGTAGGGTATGGAATATCGTCTATTTTTTATTTACAAGAAGACCCAGAGTAGAATTTAGCCCATACTCGTGTCTCACTTTTGGCGTTAAAATAATTATTTTAGAGTAGTGTTAAAGGCCACTTATGCTTTTACATTACCTTTTATAGAAAGTCCTTGCAACAAGCTAGGAATGACGTATTTTAAGAGTAATACCTACTCGTGCCCTCTTTTAAACCGCTTTTAGCAGTCAAAATTATACATCAAAGTTTGGCAACTTTTAGTTGTCGTGAAATAAATACCAGACTTTTGAAACTATGTCGTTCTTGGCCAAGAAATTGGGCTTGTATCAAGTATACGTCCGCGCATCGAAGCGTTAAGAAGTTAACAAAAAATGTCTCCCTATACTTAAAAAAATGAATAACATCGTCGAGACTGCAGTGTCGAATACTTCCAAAAAGTGACGATTCAATTTTGTCACCAACAGAACTATTGTCGAGGAAAATCGGAGCCAGAAATTGCCTGCCGCGGTCGGTAAAACAGTACGTCCTGTCAACCGATAGCACCGATCTACCTGGATGTGTCGATTTACCAGGGAATCCATCTCGAAGTAGCCGGTGGATGTCGAAGAGTTCTAACTGAGGAGAGAGGCTGAGCCAACAAGATTTTATACGGTTTCGCCAGGCCGCAGCTTTCTCGCCTTGGCGAGTACCAACCACCAAGTACCACCAGTCATCGCCAGGTCGGCCGATTATTTCTGGTACTTCTTACGGCAAACTCTTGCCATCACTAATCGCCTAAACGTGCAAGTTATACAAGCAACAATGACGGAGAAGCGGCGAGATCTTGCGGTGCCATTCCAACACTGAACGGCTAGCTCTGCCCAAGACTTCCGATCACGTTTGGAACTTTTTAATCGTCGCCGATTCTCGGTCTGCGGTTTACTTTTACCTTAGGACGATATCGATCAACCTAAACCCCCTTAAAAACAACAAACTCGCGTCGCAGCGCTTCTTAAGGTGAAGTGAGACACGTCGAGGAACTTGGTCGACGTCAAAGAAGATTTTTCTAAATGCCTACGTTGCTGACATTGGTTTTTATATTGACAGCTGGGTCGAATTATATTGGATATTGTACCAAATGGCATACTCCACCTGTCGTTTTCGTACAATAAATATCAAGAAATCGAAGTAAAACTCCAGAAATCCTCTCGATTCGTGCTTTCTGGGGCCCTAATTGACTGCAGAGGGACCCCCTGCGCCATCTGTGATTTCTAGGTTAATTAAATTTTCACTCCGAGACCTCGTATTCCCATCGCTTTGGCATAGAAGCGCATACAACACTTTGTTTGCCTTTGTCCCATTCAAATGCGAGTTTATCGATTACCAGAGTGCTCTAAATTGTCGTAAAATTGTCCTGACCCTTTCGTTTCTCATATCAGAGCCTTCGATAATTGTATATTGATCGAAATACGAGAGCCCGACGCCATTTTGGTTTTGGTCTGGGCTAGGTTAAAAGATTTTTTGCTAAAAATCCAAATTTTCAATGTGTCAGGACAATTCTTACATGATCACGATGTGTCAAAGTTTCGGACAGTTTGGTCTAATACCCTTAAAAAAAAGTGTATTCGAATTGATTGATTTGAAGGGTGTTTCACTTCACCTTAAATGCGGCGCACCAAACACTTTGGCACGGTCTCGTTGTTATCCAATCTAAAACCTTATTGCTTTAATCGCCGTACACGGAGAAAGAAACAATGAACCTTCGTCGAAACGCTTTTCTCAGCTCTCCGTTACAAGAAATGCTAAATTAATAAAACGCCCCAACGGATTTGACAATGGAAGAAAACTGGCTCAGGGTTTCGACGAAGTGGCGTTGCTATTATAACATTACACTTTTTACTTTTCCAACGAAAAATACACATTTAGGATTTATGCGCTGACTTATGGCTAATTCGTTTATGGAGTATGACGTACATTGTTGTTAATGAATACCTTAGCGTTACGGAACGATGACGGAAGTTAGGTCTCGGGGTATAAAATACTGGGAATGAATTGATCAGCGTTATGATAAAGGTTTGTCGGTACGTGTACCTATATTAGTATCACGTAATTGTGCCGAACGTAACGATCGATTGCGATCGATGATACAGCGGTTTAGAGTGCCTCTTGAGATTGCCAGAGAACCCGGAATAATGTAACTAATTTCACAATATTTTATACACTTTTTACATTTACATACAACCATAACAAGGTGTCGCGTCTGAAATACATCCCACGTTATTTCTGTACGTTTGTGTGACTTTTAAATCGATGCTACTCACTGTTTATCTCATCAATGACTGATTTATATGTTACAGGTTGAATTCTATATATATATACTTTTCGCGTGCAACAGAGTTTTGAATGAATACAGATTTTGTTTGTGATTTCCATGGTTTAATGATAAACAAGTAAGAATAATTTATATCAGTGCTATCGCTTATTTTTTTCTAGTTTTGAAATTTACATTGAAAAGTATCTGAGAATTATACAAAAATAGAATAATATTTATACATATGATCATGCAATTTTTCAACAGTCGTCCATTTCATATGATTAGAACAGTACGTAATGTATTCGAAATGAACTGCAATATTGTTTGGAAACTCACCACGACTATTACTGATAGTTGCAGTTAACTAGCATCGGATAAACGAACAAAATAGATCATTCCTACTGTGCACACCTTTGGACTTAATCTAGTCTACAGTATTAGCGTGGAACCTTCGTGCAATTCCATGCGATTTTTTTTTCTGTTTTTTTTTGTTGAAAAAATATACACCGACGATATAGCTTTTGTATTGGCACTGTGACTTGCCGCGTTATGGCGTGACGAGCTGCACTTAGGCCACTTAGGTTTCAGTTCAGCAGCTTCGGATACGCTATTAAACAGGAAGCAAAGTTTCACTTTCAAGGCACAAGTACGTTTAATCCTGAATGATCTCGCGGATGATAATTTTAACAGTCGATATAATGGTTGGTCGCCGTTGTTAAAGTACATATCCATAAAACGAAGAAAAATAAGAAGTTAGGACAAATTACCCACGAGCACGACGCGAAGCAACGCTCCCTGTTCCCTTTCAAAATCATCGTACTGGAAGAGATTGGCATAACGGGGAACAAACTCGGCATTGCGCACTCCGGCAATTAACGTTAGACTTTAATCTCAGGGACTGAGAATCCATTTAATGGAAGAAAATGAAAATGAAAATACTTTCAAAGTCAGGGACCGATTTCGTTTGAATTTCTCACACCAATCCGGCGATCGTGCCTTAGAACAGTAGTCTAATAAATGCTTAAGAAGTAGACAAAATATCAGATAACTAATTGTTAGAGTACGGCTGATATCTTCCAGACGAATTAATAACATATTGGCGGGTAAAAAGCTTCCCGGGAAAAATCGATCCGCCGGGAAATACAACCACAGTAGCAGCAATAAAATAACAGCTTTCATTTCCTTCAGTTTCCTTCGAGGAAAGCAGGAAATGAAGGTAGAAAACAAAAACCCCTTCATGGCTCAACATCAATAGTTACCGAATAATCCTACATTCTACTACAAAAATATATCCATCTGTGACAACTCGCATCATAGCCCAGCTTTAACCAACCGTTTGATTCTGTATCTTTTTCTTTTTCTTTTTCATTGTGCTCGTAACGCATCCTTTTTCCTTGAATTTAGAACATCTCTAATTCATCCGAATCCCCAGAAAGATCGCTTTCGTATCCTGCCGGTGCCATTGTTACGCCTTTACTCAGTCGAAGGTCCCTTTTCTGTTTCGCTGAATTTCCGTCGTACATATAACCCTCACTTCCGTTTTCATTTACTGATCTCTTTTCGGATTCAATGAAGCGGTTCGTCTGCTCTCGTACCGGTGTCACCAGATCAATTTCTTCGACGTGATCACTGGTTGGTTTCTAAAAAAAGCAACAAAAAAAAAATATATATATTTAGTAATACAATCTTTACCTTAACTTCTGTATTGAAAATATAGTACCTGTACCACTAATTGGGATACAAAGGCTAATTCCTATACCTCAAACATTCCCTCTATGCAAACTCATAACATTTTGAGTAACGATAACATTTTCCCTCCTTGGAAATATAAATATGTATATATCTGTCGCGCAACCCTACTGTGATTTATGATTAATTTAGTTATTAGATTACCTTCGGGGTCGTTATGTCGATTACCGGAACTGGCTTGGATGTTAATGAGGCATTTGCCGACAAATTAGAAGAGTTGGGGGTTGAAGTTGCAGACACTTCAGGGCTGACGGCTCGTACTGATAAGGGAGGGGTGGAAGATGGCGTGGATGGTCCAGTGACATCGTGGTTTTTCTTTGATATAGACATTGTCGAACTGGCGGCTGACCGAGAACCCTCGTCCGGATCGGCGAAGCCTTCGTGTATTAACTCCTTGCCTATATTAATTTCCTGCAATTAAGATGACCTTATTAGACAATAAAAGAGTCTGATACTTGAGAATAAAACACAAATGAGCGCCACGGTTAAAATTTTTCATAAGAAGTGAAATAGATTGTTCTTATCAAGACTGCAATTTTTTTTTCTAGGTCGTTAGCGTTACCGTCCGACGCCGTCGAAAGAATGAAATACACTATAATGATGATAATAAATATAATTAAAATAATAATTTATTATGAGGTACTTCTTGAGGTACCTGCTAACATTGCGCTCTCGGTTCTTTTAAAAACTCCGGGAAAATCCTACACGGTGTCATCGCTTTTGAAAGTAATCGCCTCGTGAAAGTTAAAGGATCGTACTTGTAAACACTTTAAATAAACTTTCACTTTTCTTAGGGTGCTTGGACTGAAACTAAAAGAACTCCTTCCGAATGAACTACGGTGATGACTACATACGAAGCAAATTTTCCTAGGGACCCTAGCGTGAATCAAATTCATATGCAAAGAATACTTAAAAAAAAAAAATAATAGAATTTCTTCAAGACCTTTTTCGAAGTACCTTTATCTCTTGTATATTTTATTAGCGATACTTTCACATAGCTGTGATTAAAGCGCACGTGAAAAACGATTCACGGAGACTAATGGTCTCACCTTGTCGTCGATCTTGTCGTAAAGTTCAATACAAGGTATGGGAGAGCCTTCACGACGTGATCTGCCTTGGCCAAGAAGTCGCTCTTTATATCCTCTAACTTTGGCAATTAAGACTTTCCATTGAGCTGCCCAAGTAAGGTCATAGAATTTATTGCATGCATCCAACGTCCATTCTCCACCTCTGTAACAGATTAATTATAGAAATATCAGAAATCTTGACAGAGTCTAAACACACTCTAATCGTATAAATTCTCATAAACATAAACTTATTATTTTCTTTCATATGCTCTGACCTTTTCTTTTTGCAAATCAGTAGATATTTATATTGCGATATCTATGGTATAGTGATGTACATTGTATATTGATAATATTAAGGAATGACAAACTGGATTACTAATATCATCACCAAACATGTTGCTTAACTTCTGTCCACGTGCATGACTTGACAATTTGAAATTCTTACTCTTTGCCAAATATCAAAATAAGATTATCGCGCGGTATGTTCATGCGCCAATAAGCGTGGAAAATAACCTTGTAAAATATCTCGAGCGTGGAAATATTGTTTCGATATGTCCAGAATAATTTGTGTCTCCTCTATAAAAAGAAAATAATCGAGGCAGATATACCCTGCTCGGCAAAAAAAAAATAAATACCATGATATCTAAAACATGAAGTTGCACACATGTGATAACCATATACGTATTTTAGCATAATGAGAGACTATACTATTCAACAATATGATCTTTTCTGTTAAGTGTTGAAAAAAATTACCAGCACGATTAATGTTGTAAGATCCAGTCTTTAACACTATTTCTACCAGGATTTTGTGTATACCTATTTCGACCAAAAGATTTTGATAAGCTGGAGGAAAATGATACCGCTAAATAAATTTAACAATTATTATACGAAACCTCAAAACATTAATTGAGAAAAAATGATACCGCTAAATAAATTTAACAATTATTATACGAAACCTCAAAACATTAATTGAGAAAAAATTATTAAACTTTGAAAATAATTTCATGTTAAAATTTTAAAAGGTGTCTTTTNACAATTATTATACGAAACCTCAAAACATTAATTGAGAAAAAATGATACCGCTAAATAAATTTAACAATTATTATACGAAACCTCAAAACATTAATTAAGAAAAAATGATACCGCTAAATACATTTAACAATTATTATACGAAACCTCAAAACATTAATTGAGAAAAAATGATACCGCTAAATAAATTTGACAATTATTATACGAAACCTCAAAACATTAATTGAGAAAAAATTATTAAGCTTTGAAAATAATTTCAAGTCAAAATTTTAAAAGGTGTCATGTGACACCTTTGGTAGAAATAGTGTTAAGCCAACATGTTTAGTAAAGTTAAGGGACCGCTGCGATGCGCCATATAAATTCCACATCACGAAGGAGTTACAAACAAGCTAACTACTTCCGAGACGCTGTTCCATTTATAAACGATAGTCGTTAAAGTGTGCTAGGGATTCTTGTGTCGAGAGGACGGACTTGCCGAGGAGGAAGAGCCCGAAAGTCTCAGTCGTACAGTGATCTCCCTACGTCGATACATCGCTTACTAAACAGACATAAATGAAGTGCTCCTCAAATAGTCATAAAATCCTCCTAATTCTAAAAAGGCGAATTTGCAACTTTTCACCTGTATCCTAAACGAGATTTTATTGTCTCAGGGAAACCCAAGGTCTTATATATTTCACGAGCTTTCTGAACCGATGCAGGAGTAACAATGCGTACTCGATAATAAACTCTGGTAATTATGAATTTAAAACAACTCATTTTTTCATCACTCAGATGTTTCCAATGAAACGTTCTATTCTTTCCCGGGGAAGAAAAAAAATTGAGCGATTGATATTCTTCCTTGGTCTGTACATTGATTATCAATGCAAATGTGATAAAGAGGGTTTTAATTAAAAGAAAAATCTAAATCATTTCTGAACGTCTTGCTTAAGATGCCAACAACGTATCAGTGATTGCACCGAAGTTAAATGAAAACCCAGTGACAAAAAGTGAAATGTCCCCACGAGTTATCGACATTTGTTTTGTCGTATCTTTTTTATTAAAGAACTTTCGGCTCTCTGCGCCATAATTGGAGAATACGTATGAGAACACCGGAGTGTCTTTGTTACTCGAAAGTAAGTACTTTAATTTAATTTACAAGTCCAATTAGGAAAACAAGTCCTCGAATTAATGATGCTTCAACGGAGATTCATTTATTGGACGTCCGACATAATTCGAAGCAATAAATTTCCGATTATTTCCAGAATTGCCTCGTTGGGTCGCCGGTTGATTTTCTGGACTCCAAGGCAAGGCGTGCGAACTAATTGAACCCTTAATTGCTTTCAAACAGACTGCGCACAGTTTAAAGCAATAAACCATTCAAACCTCCCAGCGATTATTCACGATTAGAAATTCTAATTCGCCAGAAAATGGAAATCGACCGCGGACGCGAAATGATCAAGCAATCCAAAAGTGAATATCCCGAACTGTCCATACTTTAATTTCTTGCATTTAAAAAACACATATTAGAAGGGATGAAGTAGTGACATAGAAATGTTCAGCCCCACTTCTGTCGAGTTTTCAAAAGAGACATTTCAATTTCCATGCGGCACTGACTTTCTACACATATACACCCATTATACCAATTTTCTTGCTCGTCAACAGCCGAGGGCTTCAATTAAAGACCCCTTCACGGAATTATTCTGTTTGTCAATTTGCCACCGACAGACTGCCTCAAGTTCAATTTTAAGCCCCCCTCCTGTGCCATCGACCTTCTCGATTTGTTCTTAAATAACAACAAATGCGTCCAATTTACGTCCCAATTTTCCGACGAAGGACGCCTCTTGCGTATCATCGCCAATTTAGAAGTCGCAAATCTTGAAAGCATTTGAAATGATATTAGAAAAAATTAGGTACATTCCTCTTAGGAGTAACCTTTCTCGCTCATGAGTTTCGTATGATGCAGCACGTGCCCAAGAAGTGGGTGTCGCGTGAACCAGAAGTGTGGCCCTGGGAAATTGCAACTTCGAAAAGCACCAACTTCACCGCAAAGCTGCGGATTTGTTCTTAAATAACAACAAATGCGTCCAATTTTCGGCACAATTTTCCGGCGAAGGACGCTCGAAGTTCGCCTCTTGCGTATCATCGCCAATTTAGAAGTCGCAAGTCTTGAAAGCATTTTAAATGATATTAGAAAAAATTAGGTACATTCCTCTTAGGAGTAACCTTTCTCGCTCATGAGTTTCGTATGATGCAGCACGTGCCCAAGAAGTGGGTGTCGCGTGAACCAGAAGTGTGGCCCTGGGAAATTGCAACTTCGAAAAGCACCAACCTCACCGCAAGGCTGCGGGGATCGAAGGGAGTGATTAGCTGTTGCAAGACACGCGATGCAAGGGAGCTCGATTAAATAAATCCCCAGTCCCTGACCCCCGAAGAGGCAAACCGATGATTTACCGGAATTAGCCCTTTCCCTCCGAAAGGCTCCCCTGTGAAAGTATTCCGATACTTTAATCCATCCCCTTATGCAAGGGTGATTTCTTTGCTCTAAGGCAGGATTCCCCAAAATTTTTTCCTGCAATGGAATATTTCGCAAACCCGCAAATTTTCCCGGAACACTTAGTTTATTTCTTAGGCTGGGTAATTCCTCCTAGTAAAAATAAAAAAAAGAACGTGTTATTAAAATACATTATTCATTTAGTAATTATTTTTATATATTAAACTATAATACAATGTGAATAAATAAAGCACTTAATGACTTGTACCAAAAAGAAAAAAGAAAAAATGTCTCTACGGAGGAATCAATTTGTATCATTGTACTCAGGGGGCTATCTTTGATTAACCAAGAAACGCAAATCCAAGTTCTGAGACCTGTTGAAGAGTTCCATACAATGTTTACAGTCACAACACCGTGGGCTACTGCGACGAGGAACGCGGAAATCAAAGAAACCGCATTTAAGCAAGTGCTGGTTAGAAATGTTAATGGACAAACGTGGCCGTGCGGTTTCCTCCCGTTAGTTTCTCCAACCGAGGCTTTAACCAGAAATCCCGAGTAATTTTACGGGTGAAAGAGCTTTTCCTTTTCCCCTCCTCTCGCTCTTTTTCTAAACAACAAAAACCTAAACGCAAGTTTAAGCGAGGTAAAGCCCGCTAATTCGCAGAAAACAACAAAAACCAGCAACAAATGTAACAGACAGCACAGATGCGCGGATTTCAAACATTAAACAAATTTAAATCTCACCAGTTTCCTCTCGGTTTACCGCATACAAATTTAAGTTAATCGATACAAAACGTTTGCCTTTTGTCCTTAAAAAAAAAAAAACATGTACAAATGCACATAACGTGAATTTGTGGCGACGTGAAATTCTCTAATAAAAAAAAAAAAAAATCGACAAAGGGGATGTGCACATAATTATGAAAGTGGTCTAAGTCAAAATTAAAAAAAAAAATGAGTTTATCAGTTATTTCACGCCAAATTATTTCAAACGAAATTAATTCAATGTAATTTCGAAACAAAAAATATATGACTTAGACCACTTTCATAATTATGGGCACATATCTTGCATTTGTCCAAAGTTCAGGTATGCAGATAACGAGCTATGAAGGAATAACATAAACTGTAAATTAATCCTACAACGGCCAGAAAATTGGAGTCTCCCTACACGCGAAGGTAGACGAAGCATTATACAGTGGAAGGCACGGAGAGCGGCGTTGATTAACCCGAGAGTTGGCGTACCCTAATAATAAACCAGAAATACAACTAGATTTGGAACGCGAGATAGTCGAAGGCAATGCCACGGAGTAACGTGACTGGTAGTTTTGGTAATACTGCACATATATAGTAATGGAATTCCTCACATAAGATCTAATGCTTGATGTGACATACTGAGAATCTATGCGCCCACCTTAAATTACATTAATTACGAAACAACGACAATAATGATCCTAGGCAATTTCTTTAACTTTTTAAGATACAAGTAAAATATTTTAATGCGGCAACTCGCATAGTAGCACATACTGTAATTACGTGACATACATGCGAAGATAAGCAGGCTGTCCTTTATTGATACAGAAAGATACGGTATCGATAAAAAATATAGGAATTAAAAATCACCCTCTTTCCTATCAAACTAAATAGATATTCATTTTTTTTTTTCTTTTTATAAAATATGTCCCTTTCATAACAGTTTATCCAGTTACGTTAAATTTTAAACGAAGTATTACATGTAATATTTTTCCCGTAAAATAATCTAATGTAACATATGTGTAGCGGACATGAAAGTGCCTTCTATAGATACGGGACAATGTACAATATCGATAAGGAGGGAGATAAAATTAACTCCTTCATTACAGGACGGAACATATCTTCGATAATAAAAAGTCGGCTTCTTTATAAACTTATAAAGACCGATAAATATACACTGCATTAATGCTCATAATTAAATATAGTTGATTTCTCGAAACTCGACCCTGGATTAACTTAACTTTACACTAATAATTTCAACCCCCAATTGCGCTTATCATAAGACTGGGTTTAATATCTGTTGCTCTGGAATTAAATTCTTATTATCATTTTCCAGAGAGCGGACGAACCTTCTTAGTGAAAAAGAACAAGGATGGAGCTCTTGGTACCAACTATCTCGGATATTGTTTTCAAGTACACTTGGCCGCTACCTGATTATAAAAAGATTATCAAAAAGAAAAACTTATTGGACAGTCCGTCTTTTGACTTGAACGTTAATGGAATCCACAGCTCATGGAATCTGTCCATCAGATTTTGGAAAGGACCAGAGGGTAGTTTTTCCATAATTTGTTAGAATTAATGATAATAACCGTAATTAATGAAACATAAGCAACCTTTCTTCCCGTATATTACGTAAAAATATCATACTCTACTTGCTTTAGTCGCAGTTTAATACCACAAATTACTTTTCAGGTAAAAAGATTACGAACCCTGTTGTTCTGTGTCTGAACATTCTCAATTGTTGCATAGAGGAGGCGGACCAGGTGAAAATTCGATTTCAGTTTGCTGTTTTTAATGCAGATATCAAACACTGGGAGTACTGCCAAGTTAGCAGAACAGTGCTTGAATTAAAAACTACTTCGGATATCATATCAGTGGGTTACAGAGATCTAAGTATCGTCGACAGACATTTCAAGAAAAATGGAGAGGTTGTCGTTATGGTGAAGTTGCAGATAATTCAATATGAAAATGAAAAACATACACTATCTCAGGTAAAAAAAAAAAAACAACTTCGATTAGTATGGATTATGAGACGAAATATGAAAAGGTGAAGTTTAATGAGTATTGTATAAGGCAACTATTTTAAATGTATACCGTTTTAAAATGTTTATGAATGTGATTTCTAAAGGATATGGGAAGATTATTGAAACATCCGCGTACAGCAGATACCAAATTGATATGTGGAGGTATAAACATCACGGAAATTCCTGTACACAGTTGTATTATATCTGCGCGTAGTCCTGTACTTGCTGAAATGATAACACCATATCAACGAAACCCAAAATCTGAAAGAACGGACTTAAATGAAAATGAAACCGGAGGAGAACTTCAAGAAAATACTGCAACTGGTGTAAAAAAAATTCACGAAATAAATAATACCTCAATAACCGACGTGAGAAGCACACCCGAAGAAAACGGATATACTGAAGTACGTTTTAAGCCAGCTCTTAAGTTTACTACTAACTGTTAATTCTTAATAATAATTGAATTTATTTATCGAGTTGAATTCCTCATAATACTGTTCTTATGTCCTATGTATATTTCAAATCGTATGCACGTGCAGTGTATCCCTTTTTAAAGTAACCAGATTAACCCTAATGTGTGCCCTGTTTATTTTTCATGAATTCGATACTTCGGCTAGGGTAAGAAGATTATGTGAAGTATAATAATATATTAGTACTTTGAATTTATTTAAGCAAAATGCGATTCAAAGGTTTACTTAGTTATGTGTTTCCAGACTTATGCATTTGAGGTGGACTTAACAGACCTTTCTGTTGAAGTAACTCAGGAACTGTTACGCTACATTTACACTGATCGTGTCGACAATTTAGATACTCTAGCATCTCAACTTTTATCATTGGCGGAACGTTTGCATTTAAAAGGTATATAATAATAAATTAGTGTACACAAATTAGAATGAAAAAAAAAGTGTTTAAAGTGTTTTTATATAGTAATAGTTATTGTTTCTAGGCTTGAAAGAACAATGTGAACGTAATTTAATTGAAACAATTACCCCTGGAAATGTAGCAACATTACTTTTAATAGCTGATGAATTCTCTTGTGAGTCCCTAAAAAGGGCGGGTCTGGCATATTGCGAGGAAAATGTATTGAATATACATAAAAATTTTGCTTGGAAGATAATGGAACAAGTAAACCCTGAACTATTCAACGAAGTTTGTGAAGCTGGTTTAGGAAGCTCCAAGTCAAGTAATATGGATGATAGTGAACTCAGTGATTAATCGAGTACGATACTCTTATTGTATAAGGTCGCATGATAAGAATTAGTAAATTTATCACACAAATAAGAATTAACACATGACATGTTTACTTACCGTGGTTTAATGTTAGCCAGGGAGCACTCCACAGCTTGCAATCGCAAGCTCAAGAAATCAGTACGCAGTTCAAACAAATCGTCAGCTGTTTTCACATCATCATCACCATAATCAATGAAGTATATGCCATACATGCCCTCTTCATTTATTGAAATAATTTCTGCTCGATACCATCGTTTGTCGAAACTGAATTTGGCGGCTATAATTTGGCCAACTGTTACCTTCAACCAAGAAAAAAAGAAAATCAGAAGGTACATATTCCATAGTACCCGAGTATTATAATGGAATATAACTGAAAAACTAACATCAGACAAACAATGTAACTCCCTATTTTTTTTGTCTTCATAGTAAAGTGTCATTTCAGTAACCAGATCGTCAAGTGCTACTGTCCCAGGCCCTACGACTTGAACCCAGAATTGACTTGGGTTATTTGCAGCACTGACATAAACTTCCATCCGGCTGTCATAAGCTGGATACAAGAAAACGTAGGAACATTATTCTTTTACATTCTTTACTAAATAAAACTTCTAGAATCAGTGGCTTACCTTGCGTTAGTAATTCATTGGATCGTAACGTATTATCAGATACAGATACAGATGTGTTGCGGGGAGATACTTTTCCACGGGGTGATCTGAGAGCATGGCTAGCTTCCAATTTTTCTCGAATCATCTTTGCATCGTGAACTTTATTTTCTATTTGGGATAAAGCAGCTGCTATTTGCTCTGCAGTGCCTTTTATTGTTATTTTCGTTTTAGCATCTATAAATTGTATTGATAATTGTTATTAATTAGTGATTAAACATGTCATAACTCATGAAATCAACATAAAATCTAATAAGTGATATGTAAAGATTTGTATACAACACTTACTGAGGTCATTAGAGTAGTTACTGTGATCTATGATAATTTTTGCATTGGAAGAATTTTGTATTTGTTTAATAGATTCCCCCCCTGTTCCTATTATTTTACTGCATGTAAACTGAGGTACAAATGTATCATAAGTTTCGACTACGGGTTGAGTGGCTATTAGATTCTTTATCATAGCCTCCGCTAATCGGATACTTTCGGGCTTTCCTTTTATAAAACAAATACGTTCTGCGTTTTCAATGTTATCTGATTCAAAGCTAATGTCGGTATCTGTGCTTGATTGAAGCTGTTTAACCATCATTCCGGCTCGTCCAATGATTAATGGAACGAACTGTCGTGGGATTTTCATTTGAAATACATTCTGTTGAGATGTTTCCACAGTTGTCTTCCTTGAATTGATTTCATCATCATTATCCTATGAATAGAAAAGAAATTAATAAACACTAGAGTAAAATTTACATCATTCTATAATATTATAAAAACATTCAGTACTTTAATAAATTTAAATAATTATTCTTAGATATGTACTTGTTACACAACACATGAATAAAATACATTACTGGTTCAAATTTCAACTAATTTAAAATATTTATGATGTAGATATAGCAATTTTTAAATTTACTTCCATTTTAAATCAGTAACTGCATTTCAAAAGAAAATAAGATAGTTAAGATAAATAATGTAAAATCCTATGACTGACATTATTAATTTCAGCATAATTTCCATTCCTTTATAAATTACACGCAATGAATCATATCAAACTTACTTTCTTAAATAACAGATATAACAATGTTGCCCCAATTCCTGTTAATGAAAAACCAATAAGAACTGGCAGTAAGATTTGGTGAGAAATCCACTTCATTTTGTCTCTGAAAAATTTCATTCAATTAATTTTTAAACTACCGGCATACATTTCCTTTCTAATTACAACTATAAACCTATTCAAGCTTGAAGTCTCATATAACAATGACATAATCTTAACCGTTCATAACCTAAAGAATTCGTTATTGTATCGTGCAGCGATACGTTTCCAGTGGGATCGCTTAAACAATAACAAATAGACGCTGCATTTATATATACCCACGATTAAGCTCTTATAACAATTTCCAAAAAATAGATGCCCAAATGACCCACAAATTTACATTCGTTGATTACAACATACTTTCAAAATCACAAACCGGTCAGGTTTGCCCAATGTTGCCAACTTCAGTTCTGTTTACTTTAATCGAACAAAGAAGAGCACAGAAATGAATTGGGAGATTGCTCACGGGCAGGGTGGCGCAACTGCGTTCTGTGCTGTCCTCGGTGGAGGATGCGGACGGCTAATGCACTTGCCACCTGTTAAAATGTCTTAAAAGACCTAAAAATGTCTTAAAACGCCTGAAAATACCCAAGAACGCCTAAAACGCTTAAAAATACCTCGAAACGCCTACAAGCGCCTCAAAACGCCAAAAACGCATATCTCCTCTGAAAAAAATCCCAGCCACTCGCTCGAGAGATCAATTTAAAGAGAAAAACCTTCCCCGTCGAGCTACTGTGGTCGCAGGTGCGGAAAAAATTCACCAGGGGTTGGGCAGCCCGAAAACCAGCTGAAAGTCATGGATCCCTCAAAAAAGCTTTAATCCCTCTGCTGTAATCTCAATCATCCACACGTAACAACTTTATTTGGTATTTGTAGTCTTCTTTCCCAAACTATGTTGACCCTGATACTAAAAACGGGAAGGCGATAACTTCATTCTATCTATACTGTGTTGTATTTGAAATCTGCAGACGCGATTTTCTTTACCGATAGAGAACATTTCCTCCGTTTGAAATAAGTTCCACGGTGCTAAGGAGCCATGCCTCACTTTCGATAATGGTATGAAACATCTCCCTGCTCATCTTGTATTTGTCTATGGTTAAAATTAGCCCGATAGCAATGTATCGATACTGAAGAAATTGAGTCGATACTCATCTGTATCGTTATTACAAATATCGAATCACATCACGCATCCTACTGTTTGTGTGCATGTGCATACTTCCATTCTCTGGAAGGTTATGCGAGGATTCATTTGTCACCTTAAATCAGGTATATTTCGTGTGAGTGTGTTACTATTTACTAATCAATCTTTGCAATTTAAAAATTAGATTACAATTAATTTGATGTGACAAGATGACAGTACTTTTTATAACTTTTCAGGGATTATGGATTAACAATAGGCTCCTTTTATAACTATGAACTGTACAGTAATTAAGTCTTTCTTAAGAATCCCCAAAATTTGGACATGATGTCGTTTCGATTAGGACCATGGTGGACAACATGTACAAGAACGATGTCAAATAGATCTTTTATTCCTAAAGGTCAAACACATTATGAGACTCTAGAAGTAAAACGTTCAGCGACACAAGATCAAATCAAAGCAGCTTATTACAAGTTAACTATGAAGTATCACCCTGACAGAAATAAAAGCGAATCTGCTAAACAAAAGTTTCGGGATGTTGCAGACGCGTATAACATTTTAGGAAATTACACTAGCCGAAAAAAATATGATCGAGGTACATTGGTGACGGCATATCAGAAGGATCTAAAGCATGATGCTGAGATAAAGAGTGAGCATCCCCATCAGCGCTTCTATCAATCTCGGATGAGTACTAATGAACATACAGCGAAAAATGAAAAAAAGGATAGTCATAACTTTGAAACTTGGACACACGATCATTATGAAAAATTATTTGCTCAAAGAATGGAATTAAAAGCAAAAAGGGACCTAAAGGACAAAATGAAGGAATCAGATGATCAAGTGTCTGTCAAAGTTGTCATTACTGTCGCTTGTATTTGTCTTATAATAATAGGGGTTGGTATGTTCACACGTCAAATCAGTGATACTGACAAAGTATATGTAAGAACTAAAGACACTGATTCCTTGGATAAAAATACTGTGTCTGTGGAAGACACAAAATAATGCTAGTATTCTAGTGGCATAAAAATATGTAGCAAATATAATGGTATAGTACATTGTTAATTATCCAAGATATTATTTATTAAAAAAAATGGTTATTTACATTACAAATGGGAATATAAAATGTAAATTACAACAAGATAAATAAAATATCTTTAATTAAATGTACATTGAATGTTTTTATAAATTTATTCTATTGTGGTAATTGCAGTTTTATATAATTTGTCTTGTTGCGAAAGAAAAAAAGAAATAGAACACCGAGTGTCATTAAGCTTATATAAATTTCAATCGGTGGTTCGTTATCAAAAAAATGTTTATTATTAACAGATTAACACGTTTTGTTCCTTAGATTCCCTAGCATGGTAACCAGTGACATTATCTGAAAAAACATGCCTGTTCTTGTTAAGCATTTGTCATCATATTTTTATTTAGTTTTTTGCATGGTTATTATATCGAGAATAATTCCTTTGTGTAGTCAATCATACATTTGAAAATTGAACTTAAACTAAATCTATATATTTATGATTACATGTATGCATACATTCGCATGTACTACTTGAAAAATGCCAATGCCATTAATATAGTTCCGCATAGTAATAGCATTGGTTTTATTAAGAATGTAATGAAATCTTGATATTGGATTGTTTCCAAAGTCCTATGAGGAAATTTGTTACTGAGTAAATTGCGTTTAGCATTCCAATAATAGATAGATCCTTTCCTTCATGTAACTGAATGTCAGAATTAAAATTAGCAACTACTAGGGTCTATACATTGGCATTATTGGCATTGGCATTGACACAGGACCAGTTGGATAAGGTACCGATGGCCCAATACCAGGAAAATTGTTAGTCATTGGATAACCTGGGTTTGCATGCATCATTGGTTTTCTTACAAGCTCCCGCATTTTATCAACTTTCACTTTACGCAAATGCATTAATTTGCGGCGTGATAGAAATTGTTCGAGGAACTCGTCAACTTCAACATCACCAGCCATGAATTTTTCTGCCAATTTCTGGAAGTATACAATCGTTAACAAATGAATAAGTGGACAATTTTAAACATTAAAATCTGTAAAAAGTTTTAAAACATAATGATTAGCTTCAACTCATTTTAATCTCATTACGTTCACTATTCAAAAAATTTGTCAGAATTTGATAAGCAACGTAAGTTCAAAACTATCTGTCAACTTTTTTGTACTAGCTGCCTTTGTCTAAACGTTAATATTTAATTAACAGCAATTGCAATAAGACTTTGTTTTTGAAACATTAAATCTTACTATATGTGTAAATAAAAAAAATTTATGTGGAAAAATATGGTCAGACAAAATAAACAATAGCAAATGATAAACAAAGTGGTATACCTCAGATTCTTCTTCAATTTCTGCAGCAGCTGCTTGCAGAAGTTCCAAAGCCGATTCAACCGTCATTGCACCAGATTTATTAGCTGGAAATATATTGCTTTAAAATGTTATGACATTAATAATTACTTATGACAATAGGTTCAAAAAAGCCATAGGAAGCAAGTTTAACATACCGACATCAGCCAGCTTCTCTTGAACACTAGAACACAATTGATTTCCCTTCTCGCTAAGTTCACGTATTATTTGTTTACTTTCATCCAATTGGGGTTGCTTTGACAGATTAAACTCAGCAAGCGATCTGTTACTAGCAATTAACATTTCTTTCTCGGTTTCTAAGTCTTTAAACTGAAAGTAGTTAATAATAATACATCCATTTCAGATTTTTTGTAATTAAAAACTAACCTGTTTGTTATCTTTCACAATGTCCTCGAATTTGTCATCATTGTTCAATAACTCTTTCAGTTCTTCATTGTTCAAATGAGAAAGAAGACCCAGTGCAGCTGGAATATCAGGCTCATCTTTTGAAATGGGATTGTACATTTTTCTTGCAGAAACTTATTAAATAACCAATAATCACAAAATTTTATATACGCAACGTTTATAACAAGAGCAATGATTAAGGCCAATATTTCATTAGCGCTGTAGCGACAAGCTATGAAGCGATGAAACCAGAATAAGAGGTTTTGATTGACTGCAAATGGGGAAATTTCTGCCGTACGTTCTCTGCAGCCAATCAGAACCTCTTATTCGCGTTTAGTCGCTCCATCACTTGTCACTGTAGCGCTAATGAAACATTGGCCTTAGGCCTAGTTCAGAGGATCGATTCTATAACTCGAACCTAGTGAAAATTCTACAAGTGAGTACCTCCCGCGATTTTGTAACTTTCACTATGGTAAAAATGTGAGCTCACTTCGCGTGAAACAGAGAATTATATGTCTATGCTACGCTTTATAAATACTCAAGCTTAAACTGGAATCATATATATCTCTGTCACGAACTGTGTACACACATAAATCATGTGTCCAAAAGAGTATCTAGACCAGAAACCAAATGTCCAATATTGCGAGCTGACCGCACCGCCGCCATCTTTGCGCCGTGTCCAATTTGGACCCTTCTATTAATTGACCGACATTTAGCATTCTAGAGACGCTTGATTTCATCGACCGAAAGTACAATGACATTTTACAATCATCATCTCGAGTTAAAGATCTGTTTAAGTTGACGAATGCACAAAACAGGAGATCCGTAAATCGCGTTGATTTTTCGATTACTAAGGAAGAACGTAGGCAGTCAATTTTCCGGAAACGGAGCGCTTACGGTGCTTGCAACGATCGAACAATCTGGCAGGGCGGCAGTGCGTAGGTGGGCCCTTGAGAAGAAGTAAACATTTTAAAAGTGACGCGTCTTAGGCCCTTGAGTGGGATGTTAACGAGCCAGCCAACTGACTCTCAATTACGCGGTTAATTGACGGGATTCCGGCGTATAATCTCGGATTCAGCCACGATCGCCGTTCACTCCCTCTGTGGCCTAACCTCGAAGACAACCTGTGACAATGGGTGAGCTTACGTACCACTTTAAATTTTATCATATCATTCGAGTTTATCGTATAGATAAGTTCCTCCAAATACGATAAACGTTTCTTTCACGCCATCTACCTGCCACGCCGAAACTAATTCTTACGTTAATTGTAGTTAATGACTCTTGCGATTAGTCACCAATACTTCTTCGATGAGACACCCTATTATTCTGTAAGCTTAATCATTCCACTTTCCCCAAGTACAATTAGACGTTTTTACGGGCAGTTGTTTCATGTTGATTATCTCTCGTTTGATTGTGGTATTCCAATTAATTCTTTTAACGTAGTTTATCTACGTTAAGTGTAATCTAGATATTTTTCAGTTATTGATATGCCATTGGAGAAGTATTTAGTTTACCTGTAATTTGTTAGTTATGGTCAGGCAAAATTGTTTCCATAAGTCAGAGGAGGCTACAGTTGTAGTTCCTTTAAGGCGAAGATTAGGGAATTCGACTAGTGTAGATAGGTTTTCTAAATATGGTTTTGATGGATATTACTTTGAAGATAAATCATGGGGTAAGTTTTGTTATATCAAATATAATTAGGTAGACATGATGATATTATAATTGTTGCATTTAAAGTAGAGTTATCAAATAAATGATATATTCCGAGTTAATTGGCACAGAAAAAGTTTAGTATAATTTGAGTGTAAAATTGATTTATGCATAGAATATTTAATGTTTTTTTACACAGCACTATAATCCATCTGTCATATATTTTAACATCCACTGTTTATAGAAAGAAAACAAAACAATAATAATTTAAATCTTCTTAGGTAATATGTGCAATGATTGTATGGCCAGAGTGCCATACGCTACGCTTATTGCAACAATAATGTGCTGCTTAGGGGTTGGTATATTTTGTGGAACGATGTATAAGGGTGCCACACTTTCTGCACTAATGATGGATCAGGTACAGCTTTACAGTTTATAATTCGTAACAAACAACCTATATAATCAAAACTACGTATATTAATGGTCAATTTTTTTAAATGTATAATTTTATTATTTTATAAAGGTATTCCACTTACGTCTGGGATGGCTAGAAGCAGTACAACTGATATTTGCCACCGTCGGTGCAAGTATGGCAGCTTTAGGATTCATGATATTGTGCGTAGGATGTCTGGCTACAGGAGCTACTAGACACAAAGTATATCGAGCTTGGCGATCTAGAGTTGGTGGCCGTATTTCTTGTGCTGTTGTAAGTATTTTTATTAACGTCTACACAATAATGATGTTAGAAATTACAATTGCTTAATTATGTAAATCGCATGTATTTCAAATATTCTTTCAGTTCATGACAATCACATATATACTACAATTAGCCTGGCTCTTAATATTTGCATTCCTCGTCATAACAACACTCATCTTTACGATCTTCTGGGGTTTGTGCAGTAATCCTCGTGTTCAGTCCCTTGACCAGTGTATCGATTTCACGCAATTTGGTAAGTTTAAATACAATTGACTCAGTACGTAACTCTAAAAATATATGGTGGTTAAACAACATGCCTTTTGTTTCTCAAGATTTCATGTTCCCAAATAATACAAGGACTGAAGATATGAAAGTATGTGGTTCGCAAGAAGTGAAATTATTCTGCAAAGATTACGTTGAGAAAGCGGAGATGATGTTCATTTTGGCGACAGTAGCTTCTATGTTAGTTGTTCTCAGCCTAATCCATTACTTGATGTGCCTCTCGGCGAATTATGCGCATATTCGTGATCACGAAAAATTTCAAGAACTACAAGAGCTTCAGTATCTCCAAGATCCTGGTGATCCAGACTCACCACAACCAGGAATAGGAACCTTGGGATCTCATCATCGTGCTAAGGATAGATATTAGAATGCACTTCGTAAGATTTTCGTTATGAATTCGTTATAAAGAATGAATTCAGGCTCATGGATGTTCATCAGGAATATTCATCAGGCTTGAAAGGATTGTCTTGAAATGTTGGGTGTCATTCGATATCACATATTTACCTTTATATACATACATTCCTTCTAAGCTCTATTCATTTATCACTAACCACCGCAGCAGTTCATGTAAGAAAGGATCTTGCGGGAACACTCTATGCCGTCCACAAACTGCGACTATCATATAAAATATTTACATTATAGTATTAAGAAAGATAATGCACATTAGACATTGTGTGATCGTTAAATATCATTGTTAAAACGATTACATACTAGTATTAATCTTTAAATGTAGATTTCTTGAATTTACTTGCAGTGTGGAATTTTATGGACTCAGCACATACATATACAACTCTTATTCTTACGAGTCTTTTCAACATCGAGCTAAATTTCTTAGAATATATTTTTATTTATGTAGGGATTAGTGGATTTAGGTTCGATTCCTACTTCCAGTCAGGGGCCAATTGTACAAAGACGGGACAACACGGTTTACATCCCTTCTTAAAAATATAAGTGAACTTTCGGCTGTATAAATTTACAACTAATTTCGCCTCGACAATGGCTTTGTACTATTACAAAAAAGTGTAAAAATTGACTCATATTGATCTGGTGATCTAACAACGAAAGAAATTGATTTTTATAGATTACCACTTTATATTTTTACACTTCATGCCCTTACGGTTCTTCATTATGTAGGATAATTGAATGTTCTACATTGTGCAAATGTTCGCTAATGTTGCTGTGTACATACTGTTAAGTGTGTGCGATGACATTGGTTTGATCCATAGAAGACCGATCTTTTATATTTGTTTTTATTTTGGTGTACAGAAAGTTTGTACATTTAATCAATGTACAAAAATTTTGTATATTTAAATTACACAGACAGCGATACGCTATATTTTTTATTAATACGTTGGTATAAATATATTATTAAGTCTTTTTAACATATTTTTATGCGATTTACATATATTTATCTTTTGTATTCGGTTTTATATGGTAAGCGAAGGACGACAATGATATCTTTGGAACGTTAATTCAAAAAAGATAGTTCATTTATTCCTTTTACACAGGTGACGTTTTTTAATACATACTTTACGTTCCCCTCTTTTTGTAATTATTGTAACCTTAAGTATTGTGTTCTGCAGGTACTTGTCTATCATTTTGACAAATCGTTAAAAATATGACAATTATTGTCAATAATGAATACGATTAAGTGTTAAGTCGTTTAAGTAGACGTTAAAGAAATACAGAAATATATATATACATATAAAACTCAGAAAGTTTAAGAAAATGACAACATATAGAGAAACTAAATCGCAAACACAAAGACGCACAATTAAAGTGTGCCAAACCTAAGTGCATCTCTATTCTATATATTATAGAATTGTTGAAAAATTGATTATAGTATTTCATTCAAATTAAAAATGTAATGTTTTCGTTACTTTGCATACAATTTCATTGCATTTTGTTTACTTAAAATTTTTTATATGCAGAAATATGGATAAATGCGAATAAAATGTATCATTATAGCCTATCCAAAAATATGTTGCTTTCGCTCTTCTGTGTGTAAGAAAAAAAATGGTATTTTAACGTGACAAGATATACCATGTTTAGCGGAATTGCACTTAGAACTATCGTCGATTTATTTATAATTGAATATATATATATATTTATGTATGTATATGTATAAACGTATGTATTTATATATATACATATATTTAATATAATGAAGAACTAACATATCGCTAGATTGACACATTCCATCATTACTGTAATACATGCATTTTTACGCATGACAAGGAAGCGTCTTTCAAGTCGCTCAATTCTAGGTACAAATCCTGATAATTGAGTTTAACTTCCAAAACTGTAATTTGGATGGTGACTGAGTAAATAAAAGTAATCCTTAAGTACACATTTCTTAATCTTACTAAATCTTTTTCATTGATTTTCTTCATCAATAATCTGAATGTCGAATTTAATGTTTGTAAAAGGATTTATTAAATAACATACATTCATATTTGGAAGATTAATTATATTAACTTTGTACAATATAGAACTAATTTACATTTGTACAATATGTATTATGAAAATGTATTCAATCATCTTCAAATTGAAGATCCAACTCTAAATCAAGAGTACTGACTTCCTGAAGAGTATTTATGAAGGTGTATCGCGAAAAAATCATGTACAGTTTTCTGTACCAAACATACTGAGACTTATGAGCCGCCATAGCATTCTGGAAAAACAGTTTTATTAATGAATAGCTTATCTAACAAAATACGTATTTATTGTACAATGTATCCGAATGGAATTAAGATGTAGGTTCCAAAAATATGGGTTAACTTGTACTTTGCTAATAGCAATTAGCATTAGAGAACATGAAAAATAAAACGAAAAATTTAATTATTGTACATTTATAAATAGTTTTATGTAATGTAAACAAGATGGTACGATTGTAATCTTATAGAAAGAAATAGTTTACATTCAGCACAGACGCATTCTATTTAATAATGCTTTTCAAATATTTTCTTTCGCTAGTTTATATAGACAATAGAGTGAACAGGATTAAAAACAAACCCTTATATTTTTTCGTTGTTCATGAGTAATGAGGTACCAATTTGAAGCCAAGAGCAGGCTAATCGGCAAATCTAATAACTGGATGTACTTTCTAACAATATTCACGGACTCTAAGACATAGAATTTGCAATCTGAAAATGTAATTTAATTGTAGTTTAATTTGTCAATGTAAAGAAACAAGACACGTGGAATTGATACTGACATGGCGGTACCTTTTTTTCCATGCATAATGATGCTATTCCATAAAAAAGAGAAATATGATTTTTATGACCGCTTATACCATATTTGTCAAAGGTCACAACAGCATTAATTTTATAACTTTCTACATGTTGTAGAATGTTCCCAGCTACGACATCTTCGGACCATAATACCTTAGAATCATCTGGCAAATCGGTATCCCTAAAGTTACACTGTTTTCAGAAAATAACATACTTTTAACAATAATAATCTGCATTTCCATAAATTGCACAACCTGTGTCCTCACATTAATATTGTTATATTAGATTCTGGAATGCCCAATACATTTGCACAATTCCATAATTCTTCCTTCCGTTGTTTATTTCCCCCTGCAAGCATAATTGTGTTATAAACAATGATAATCTACATCATTTAATAATGTCTGTTTTGATGTTAATGTCATTAAAATATTGCACAATTAGTTACAGGTAGTTATTGCCTTAGCAGTATTTTGTATTGCTTAACAGAAGTGTGATCATTCCTGAATTAATTAATCGACCCGCTTAGCAAGATGTATCGAGTTCAGAAAATTATTTATTATTTAAGTTTGTAATGTAATACTTTTGGATAGCAATATATAATAAGACATATACATATACCTATTGTCAAGCAGAGAAGATAGATTTCACTAGCTTTTTGTTTAATGACCGAATATAAGAATGGGCCAAAGAACATGACTTCGTCATCAGGATGAGCGGTCACTAACAGAATTCTAGCCGGTGGACCTGCGAGTTGCCACGCTTCATGGCTAACTCTTTTAAGGATAGCATAAAGAAATATACAAACGCAAACGTAGGCAACGATAGCAATAAGAACTTGCAAAGAGATCTCTTTTATGTACCACCACCACCACGAAATAATTTCATCTAATTCCGTACTGAGATACCAAAGCACAGATTCGAAGTCAATCATGATTATTATTGCTTAATAATCGAATAGAAAATACTGTTTCTCATACTGAGATCAAATTACGCCACATTTGATAAAAATGTACCAAATTGTCTTGAATCGAGGTTATGTGACATGCCGCACGAGAAAACAGAGTAATATCATACTTTAAAGTTTTCTACATGTTGCTCATATAGTCACTTAAAACTTTATAAGCAATGGAAAGTTACATTAACTTGATACAATGACTTCAATTTATTGTGTATTTAAAATAATTCTTTCCTATAAGTACATAAATAACTACATTCTAAAGATGTGACCATAGGTCTGAGAAGAAATAGATGGAACTTTGGTCATTGACTATAAACCATAGACGAAGTTGGACGAGCCCAACTCAGAGGGGCAAGTGCTGGAGTAAGTAAGGGGGAAACCCTTACTGTTCATGCATGAACCCCTTATGTTCATGCATAAATTTCTAAACAATTTTGAACACAAGCGCCAAAATTCCTTAAAAATATTCGCATGTTTACACATGCGTTAAAAGATGTTTATAACCTAACGGATACTGTATATCGTACTTAGCCTCATAAATGAGCCTGTCTGAATTAGGCCTAAGGCCCTGCTCCACAACGCGAGTTAACGGGAGTTTAATTGGTTTACAGCTGGTTTAAACTAGTGAAAGTGTGAACTAGTTAAACTTTAGTTAACTCGAGTTATGGTGTAAAACCTCGTTTACACTTCACTTAACACTAGTATTTATAAATCCGGCGTTAGGTAGCTTGTGTAAATGTACTCAATGATCACCTTTGAATGCATGTCATTACTGGTGGAGTTATTTTAAAAATGGCCACTACCATCATGCAGTTGAGATCTCAATACAATTGGCTACTCATTATCGTTAATTAAAGTAAGGAAGATAATGATGTGAAGAATACAAGACCTTCGTTTTGCGTGAATGAATGGGCAATGCTTAAGCATTGACCATTCGAATCGTGTCAAAGTCAAGTTTATAATCTTACATCATTCATCAGTTTAAATTATCGGTAAGTTACCAATATTTAATGTAATTTTAGGACATTAGGGACTAATGTCAGCATAATCACCTTTAGTAATAAATGTAATCTTATCGATGCCTTAATGTCATGCTTCAGGAATGCCGGAACAGTTGGAACTGCAACATTTAGTTGACGGGGACGAAGAGAGTGAAATTGCTATTCATAACAGGAATTCTGTGTTACCTATTCGGCGATCATGTCCTTACCTTGGTTTGATTCTAGCTACGTTATCATCTCTATTCTTTTCTTTATGCAGCGTAATCGTGAAAGGATTAGTTGACGTACATCCTATGGAACTAGCAGCATTTCGATTTGTTGGGGTACTACTCCCAACAATACCAATTATTATATATAAGGGAGAAGATCCCTTTCCTAAGGGACGTAGGCTCATGTTAATATTACGAAGTTTTGTAGGCACTACTGGTCTTATGCTAAGTTTTTACGCGTTCAGGCATATGCCATTGGCAGATGCATCGGTAATAGTTTTTTCTGTACCTGTGTTTGTAGCAATATTTGCAAGGATTTTCTTAAAAGAACCTTGTGGATTGTTTAATGTCATTACGATATGCTTAACACTAATTGGAGTCATCTTGATTACTAGGCCTCCTATAATTTTTGGGCATAGCGTAGGGTCATTTGCAAACAGCAATGCAGAAAGAGAACATACTGACGTTAAAGGTGCTGTTTCAGCTTTTGCTGCAACATTATTCGGAGCAAATGTATATATTTTACTTAGAGCTTTAAAGGGACTTCATTTTTCAGTAATTATGACGAATTTTGGTTCCTTTGCTTTAGTACAAACTATAACTGTAACGTGGGCAATCGGTGCCCTTTGCTTGCCTCGGTGTGGTATGGAAAGACTTTTAATCGTAGCATTAGCTTTGTTCAGTTTTGGAGGACAAATCTTACTAACTCTAGCTTTGAAAATGGAACAGGCAGGTCCTGTAGCTATAGCGAGATCTGCAGATATATTGTTTGCCTTTTTTTGGCAAATCTTGTTTTTTAATGAAATACCAAACCGTTATTCGGTAGGTGGTGCAATCCTAGTCACAAGTTCCGTTTTACTTACAGGCTTAAGAAAATGGGCTGTTTCGTTGCCTGAAACTTCGAATGTTAAGAAATGGCTTGGTATTTTAGCAGTGTAAATTATTGTTTGAATATTCTTTATTTTTCTTTATTATGATAGATTTATTTGGAATGTTCGAGGTGCCAGTTTCAAGACTGTGTTTAACATGATGAAAGTATCATCAGGACTTCTACTTTACACATTACTAGCTAAGAAATTCAGAAAAGAACTTTTCTAAATTATAAGAATATGTAGATTTCCAATGTGGTTAGTACTTCAAATCGAGAAGACGATACAAATGAATTGAACATTTAGACAGAGAAGAAATAAGTAATAATGTCAGAACCAAATTCACGTGCATAGTTCACATAGTACTGCACGATGTATGTATGTAAATATACTTAAAATTTTGCAAAATTCCAGACTGAATATAGAATAAGCAAAATGCTAGCCAGACAACTTCCTCTATCCAGTATGGTTCGAAGCAATAACTTTTGATACTTAGATGTCACATTTTTTTCATATGGGACAAAAACTATTAATGCTAAACAGAAAGTTATATAAGAATTTCTTAACATATTGCGCTCAAAGAAAATAGACAATATTTCTCTGTGTTACCTTTTGAAATTAGTTATCGCCAAAGAACATTACTCTTCTGAGATGTTAAAAAAAAAGAAAACTAGTTTCTAATTCCAATTATGTAAAATGTTGAATTTTAGTTTAGATTTATAAAATAGAGGGTGTCCTGTAATTGATCATTCCGTTCAAAGATTATAATACAAATAAATAAGTGGAGTAATAAATTACGGGGCACTTTGTATAATGCTATAGACATATATCATATTTATTTGGTAACCAAAGTTGCTACTCCTTCAATAATAGGTAAATTTGAAGGGTAATAGCTCTGTAAGTGACTAAATTGTTTAGAACTCGCTTAATAAGTACTATGTTTGTGATATGTCAGTGTACCAAATATTACGTAATTGTGCCATAGGTTAAACGTAATAATATTAGAATGTTATGCTTCGATTTTATTAAACGAATTAAATCTCTAAAGAAAATTTCATAGCACATGCATCAATGTTTTCAAGTAATAACTACTAAATAATTATCGTTTATATAAATACCTAACTTGCTAATTTTCTATCGACGCTACTTTTGACAATATATAAGATTTATTATGGTCTATCAGCTTCAAATGTCTTCGCGCAGATAAATTTAAACATAAATTATTATGTTATATTAATATAACTCTTTTATGGTTTTGATTCGATTAGGATATATATCTTTATACTCAGAATTTCTGTTTGGAATCAAATTTTTATAATACATTACTTTGTTACCATTCACCCAGTCAGGTATATAAAATAGTAATAATTTTTGCTAGAAATGTATTTTTAATAAAATTCGTAAAATGATTAAAATAATATTTAGTTATTGGAATGCATCATACAAATAATGTTTATTTTTCACACCGAAGACAGTCATTGAAAATGTAGAAGGTATCGGGAATAGGTACAGGCATAAAAGCCTCCACTTGAATACTTGTAAACCTTAATATGTAATCATTTCTTTATCGCACATTTCTTATATGCCCAAGAGTAGAATATTATAAATATATTTATGAACGAATATTTTCCTGCGTTTTCACTGCCTAATTATGCAACTGAATGCGTGAAGTTTATTACTATTAATTATAGCTTCATACCTCCAATCTATACGGTTGTTCACATAAATATAATTTTTAGTTTAAACACTCATGGTAATTTTACTCTTGACCTTTGACTACATATTAACGGTATCAGTTTTTATAAAACAAGTAAAAGAAGTTCATCTTTCGAACTTTAATTATATCTTGCGCGAAGAGATATACATTTCAAAGATAAAGAAATAAATTTGAACATCTTACGATTGTAAATAAATACTTAATTTATTTGTTTTGCAGTAAATACTTACGTTCGTTCGCTTATTCTACTTTTCTCAATTCACTAATTTAATTAATTTACATTATTTAAAGATTGTCCTAGAAAAAATTTTGAGCGTGTCTACGCTCGACCAAATTGGTACTAATTAATGCAACTGACCCACAACTCAGAATCAGCTGACTCAGCAATCTCTGTAGCAATGCAAATGTACACAAAGACGACCTCGCAGTCAGTTACTTCGTATCTGTTCGTATCTTTCTTGCAGTAAATCTCCCCGAATATGAACAGCATGTAAGAGGTTCGGTCGTCAGTCGCCCTTATCAGAATTTATCTGTATCTGATATCAGTGTTTCTCGAGCAAACAATGCAGACATTTTTATTCACGGTTCCACTTTAAGAGAGGTGCTTGTTTCCGACCTATCATTGATCGGTCGAGCGTATTTTAATTAGACATGTGCATTTTGTTTATTTACCGCGATCCAAGTGCCGATACTGGCTCGTATCGTTTGATTATCGCTGCGAATCGTGATGAATTTTATAATCGACCGGCTACCTCGGCGCATTGGTGGGAAAAACATCCAATGTGCCTAGGAGGTATGTTGCATGTGAATTTTATTTCCTAAATGTAATTTTAAGAGAGATGGTAGACGTCACAACTTAATTAGTGACATTTTAAATAAATCTATCGTCTCATGTAAGTTGCAGCTCGGTGAAAAGATAATTTTAGAGATAACAGGAGGTAGTTTCGATTGTAAATGTTGTTCGATTTAATTGTGATTAATAAGGGTATTTACTATCATTTTAATAATATCGTTAGGATTGGACATGGAACCTGGAAGAGAAGGTGGTACCTGGCTGGCGTTGTCGTCGGAAGGTCGTGCTGGAATTGTTTTAAATCGTACCGGGGAAAGTAAGGCATCTAATACAAAAGGTCGAGGATATCTCATTACCGATTATATTACTTCGAATGAACCAATGACGTCGTACTTGAATAGGCTGCACAAAATAAATCAAGATGGCCAGCCGTACAATCCTTACAATTTAGTTCTTCTTGAATTTCAGTATGTAAATACATGATTATATAAACTCAAGTAAACTTGTTATCTATATCAGTGAATATTGAATTTGTGATATATTCACTATATTATTCTCAAGTCGAACCTTTCATTTCTTTTAGAGATGCCAGTATTAACGGGCTAAGCAGTTCGGATAATTCTCCCGGTCCTCAAACATTTCAAGACCGTGTTCTTGGTTTTGGTAACAGTAGCTTCGAACATCCTTTTAAAAAAGTTGAAGTAGGAAAGGAGAAGTTCAGTAACATTGTTGATAATGCAACTGTATTGGAGCAGGATGTACTGATCAAGGACTTGTTACATTTTTTAAAGTCTAAAGAGAGGTCAGTTTAGCAAGGGGTTAGTATTTTAATTATATTATTACTTAAGACTATATCACACAAACACATGCAAATCTTTAGATGTTTACCTGATCCTGAGTTACAACGAAGAGCTCCAAATGGGTTTAACGAGTTGAGCTCAATTTTCGTTGACACAGGAGCTGCTGGGTACGGCACTAGAACACATTCGATAATACTGGTTGACGGAGCAAATCAAGTTACATTTGTAGAAGAAACTCTTATGCCAGATCAAACATGGAAATTGCAATCTTTTAAATTTCCTCTTAAACGATGAAACTTCAAGTAAGAAAACAAACCTTTTAGATAATATCACGATTCTAGTTATTTTTTATTGGTTCGCATGGATGTTACCGAAATAACACTATTATGTACCAAAGTTAAAAAATGTTACGAGTTCTAGAAATATGCTGAAAGCAACGACAGTATCTTTTATGTTTCTATTTCGATTTATTTATGTATAGGCGGTAATTTTAATCGGAATCTAATCCTTCGTGGATATCACTTTCAGATTCACTGCCTAGAATTTCGGATGACATATTTTCACTAGTGTCTTCTGTTGATAAATCAGTTGCTCTCGTTGGTTCTTCGGAAGATTCGCTCTGCAACAGAGATAAAAATGTTATTAACATATGATGGATATTGATTAGTCTTACAAGGAATATGAGCGTGCAGGGAAATGAAGGAAAAGGATTTTATTGGAGAGCACCACTGTAGCTGCCATTAATTATAAAAATCCAAAAATAATTTATACGCCAGCCATGAATGTGGCCCGCACCTATAGAGATTCCTTATGTGTATTGGAAATTTTAAGATAAAAACGGCACAAAGAAAAAGAAGGGTTAAATGGAAAATTTGAGGAGAAAAGGATTAATATAACAGGAGATTACTCACAAAAAGTAAGAGCGCTCTTATACCGTTTATGTGAAGAATCCTTCCACGAAAATTTCAATAATGAATGTTAGTTTAAACAATTTAGAATAATGTTTAAATAATAAAAGAAACACTAATAAGAGAACTACAAAAATAAGTAAAGGTGCTAAAGGCCAAAGTGTATACGCACGCTTGTTGAAACGGTTTGCAATACAATGCGCGTAATGTACAGAATATAAAATAATTATTTTAAGCCATTGTTTGTTTCTTTTACTAACCTGTGATAGTATCTCACAACCATCCAAGTTCTTATTAACTAAGTTGCCCATCCAAAAAGCACCTGAACTATTGTTTAGAACTAGCATCCCTTTTACACGGAAGAGTAACTGTTCTGCTAGTGATTTAGCAGCCGGTATGTGTTTTGTTAATGCTGTATCCTTTTGTTCCCTACTATGGCAACAGACTGTGTTTAAGTATTTTGTACCCCCTGTAAAATACAAGATGCGGTAAAGGATTATACAAATCGGGTTATGATTTATTATACAATAGAATACGTATGATACCTTGTATCGATTTTAATATTCCCTTAATTTCCTCTGTTTGATATTTTAAATTGTATTCAAGGATCGGGATACCAGAACTAATGAATAGTTTGAGCAATATCGGAATGTATTTAAGGTACAATAGCAAATTAGACCTGGTTTTCAGAGTTTTGCAAATGTCGATTATTTTTCGTAAATTCTCCGAAGCTGTCTGCCATATTTTTATTCTTTGCGGATCGCTGAAAAAATACATAATATATATTGTATGATCAGAAAGGATAATTCATATGTTCAGAATTTACAAAAGAATGTGAACTTACGTTTTTGCCGTTAGCAATGCTGCTTTTACACCTTTGATTAATCCATCGAATATCTTTTTGAACAATAGATGAAAATTATTTCTGTTTACCGTTGGCAGTGTTTTCAAACTATCCTGCGGTTTTTCCAGTTTTTCGATTTCTTCCGGTAGCCATTCTAGTAACTTCGTTACTGTAGCTAATAGATTTGGCTCATAGTCGATCCAACAGTTTAATAACCCATTGACAGCAATTTTGTAACTAGAAGTAGTATGTTTTTCTTCAGGCCATTCAAGATTTAGAAATCCAAATGCCATGTTTGCTAAAATTACGAAGTAATAATATTTTTATGTGTTGATTGATCATTGAAAGGTTATATGCAGTTACCGTTCTTATTTTGTGGCGAAAACAGAAAGACGTTATGGTGCATATAATACTCGAGTAAAATTGTATCTAATAAAAGTAACGAACGTTACCTAGTTTATCTTTATGCTGTTGTGTGAAGGTTTCAGAATGTTTCATTAGAGATTGACATAAATGGACAAGTGCAAGTGCTACCGATATTTGCGTAGCGATATCAACCAGTGATTCGCAATATTTAAATGATTCCGCAACAAGCTCTTTGCTAGAACGTAACTGTGCTTTCGATTCATCCATCTGACTTGCTATTGTTCTTAGTGCCTCTAAAAGCGATATTTAATTATAGTAATATACATTGAACGTCACTCGGTAGAGGTGTCATTATTTACAGAATAAATACTAACCGCGTAGCATTGCATTATACATTGTACTTTCAAACCCTTTCCATTTGAAGATTGTTGTCAACAAACGAGCAATTAATCGCACAGCTTCTCTGTTTTGAGCGTCTTGTGTGACTCGAAGTTCCGAGACTATGTGTTGTAGTTTACTGCAAATCTTTGGTAACAGATGAACTAGATCTCGCATAAACGTCTCCGTTGAATCAGCTTCCAACATTCCTGAGAGTTCCTTTACGATAAAGCATACTTGAGCTATGGAAATATTCTGTCGATTTTCCAGCGACACTTGAGATAAATGTAAATCCATCTTCATGTCCAAAAGATGGACGACCTATAAATAGTCGTTGCAAAATATAAGCCGAGGGCAGAACAAATTTTCCTTGTTACCTTCTGCTAAAATCTAGAATTATTTCAATCCGTTCGCATTGATAAAAATTTAATTCTATACCATACCTTCGCGTCGAGGCGTCGAAAATAGATAGGATTCTTCATGGTTAATTCAGAACCTATTTCCCAGGATTCCCATTCCGGTAAAATATTAGTCCTTTCTAAATTACCCTTTTTGCCTTGTTTACTAATCTTCTTCTCAATTTTAACAAACGGCGGTATCGGAAAACGGTGAAAATATGTCGGCGGTGGCTGATAGTTCACGTCACAAAGCCTCAACATAGTATTCAATTCTCCTTGCATACGCATTAAATCGTCAAGACGTTGCAGGACTTGCTTCTTCAACAAGGCGTCAGTTTGTGTAACAAAGCCACTAATTATTTCTCGAAACCTATTGAAGTAACGAGAATTACTTTGACTTCATTTGTAAAATATTAAGGTGATATGAAAGAGTCAGCCTATATATATATTTATTATATTTATAATATATTTATTATAATGTATATATATGTATCTGAGAAGTCAAATCGTTGGGGAAAATATTCTCCTAATTGGGTCTATCGAGTCGATTAGATGAATTTTATTTTATCACCTCGATTCAATTTCTCAGCGCCTTTCATATCCTCTTAAGTATACGTAAGAAAAGAAAATCAGGTATTCCAGTTGTAAATTGTATCGTCACAACCAATCAACGATATCCCTTACATTTTATCATTTATTGTTTAGAAATATATAGAGATATAAGACAGAATGTCAGTTTTGTTATCGTTAGTTCAGAACTTACCAATTTATGCAGTACATCATTTGATCGAGTACAGATGCTTCAGGGATTTCTAAATCCGGTGGCATTAAAATGGCACATCCTAAGAGGGCATTGATATCATTTAAGTTCCCATCTTCACTTAAACACAGATTACATATTCGAACGGCCCGAAATAAAGCTGGTAAAACTGATCCGGTTTTTCCATCTCCAAAAGACAACAGATTAATGTCGGGCTCTTTTTCAGCTTCATTCAAGCCAAACCGAGGTACGAGGTTTCCTCTGTAAAAGCAATAAAAGTAATTTAGAAATTTGCTAAAAATGCGCGTATTCATGTATCAGTAATATATACTTGTAATCTTCTTGACTGATCATGAACTTATTTATAAGCTCTTGTTCGAATTCTTCTTTAAACGCTTGGATGAAATTGATATCAAAATTTGTTGTATTTGTAATGACTTGTGCTATCTGATCATAAAATAGAGCTTGCGATCTTGGACAATTTTTTACACCGATAAGTACATTTCCTAAAAAAAATTAGTAATTTGTATTAGTGCTAGGGAAGTGAACAAATTTAATACGTCTATTTACATATTCGATTGTCATTAAAATATTATCTTATATGATTCTTTTTATAATATAGATTCCTTACTGAATCTATCGACAGCAGTTTCTTGGTTTTCTGGTTTTCCAGCTAAGTGTTTTATAGCCATAACAGCTCCTAAAACTCCTTTACTTTTTATCCTAAAACCAAATTAGTCGTTGATTTAAGGTAATTATTAATTGTATACACATAAATTTATATTCTTTTAAACCTTACAGAGGTTTGGCGTTAGACAATTGCTTTTGCATTAGCATAACTAGATCGTCCTGTAAAGCATTTGATGCCGAAAAAGAATTCGTGCACAAGCCGTGTAACAAATCATTCAAAGTAGCAATTTCTTCAAGATCAAGATTGTCAATCATTTCTAGTAAAATCTTTAAATGATTACAATGCGCTTGTAAATAAATTCGTTCGTCATCATTGAGTGCCATCTTGCAAAGGACTGCAAGGGCGTTTTTGGACGTGCGATTGTTGTTGCCTATAACAAACAGGATCTTCTCTAAAATTTCTCTTTGTTTATACGGCGTATCTGCTTGACTGACGAACTGATAACGAAACCATTCTATGGCGAATTCTACATAAAGTGGATCGTCTGCTTTTAAGAGAGTACTCGCCAATATTATTGCTGCGGGCTGTAAATTACGGGCTACCTGTAAAAGTTCATTTTATTTATAACTCAGAATTATATTTCTACGTACTATTAAGCAAAATTAAAATAGCACAAGTGTTATCAAACAACATAAAAAACAAAGTAAAGGAACGGTTTATTGATACATCTGTTAATTTAATTAACTTGGAACATATAAGTGGAATTAGTCGTTTTAGATATGGTTATATAAAAATCAATTATATAATAAGAAATAGAAACAAATCGAATTACCTCTTTGTATTCATTGTATAGTATGTTTAACAAGTTGGTTCTATAAAGCCCGGAACGAACATGCTGCTTAAGTATCGATTCGGCACTTTTTCTCTTTGCTGTTCCACCAGAAAAGATCAGTAAAATAATGATTATATCCAGTGGTTTAGGATCTTTTTTTACGTTTTTCACAACCATCATTGCAGTCTTCGCCACTTCTTTCGATACAGCAATGCTTGTCTTTAGAGCATTGACGACCAATACTTGATTTGTAAAACACTCATTCATGTTTGTTTTAATAAGTTGTTGCATCTCGAGTGCACGAAGAGAGTTCAAGGTCTTCATACACGTATTTACTGTTGAACAGTCAGTAAGAACAAAACTGAAAATTGACTGACATTAGTATTCCGCTATTTTTATATTTCATATAACTTCAATTAATGGGCTATATACATCTAGATTAAGAAAAATTACCTTACAACGGCAGGAAACGCACTCATGTGTAAGTTACTCTTGAGCATGTCCAATACTTTTTCTCTCAATTCGTCCATGAATTCTTTGCCAAGAGTTAAATTAATTAAACATTCAAGAACAACATTAGTCAAACTATTGTTTGTACTCATTAATTTACACAGTATTTCAGCAATCGTGTGGTGCTGTGCATCAGTAACAATGTCCGGAAGAAGAAATATCAGTTCACGTTGAAACCACTCCGGACATGATTCTAATAGTTCTTCGAGTCTATTTGTTAAATTTTCTGAATCACTTATCATCTCTAAAAACCGAAATTGTTGTAGTAACAAATTAGCCCAAGGAACATCATCTGCAGAATCACTGAAAAGAATGATATTAAAGAAATAAGTACAAGAATGTGATTCCTATAATTAATAAATTAATGATTTGTTTTTTAATGTTAAATGGTTCTTTTCACAATAAGCCTTACGCAAGTAAAATTGAATTGAGTAAATGTTGTAGTAAACAATTAATCATAGCAGTTTGTAGTGGTGGAACTTGCAACAAAATCCGCACTAAGGACATTTGATTCAAGCTACTGTAATTTCCATCATCTTTTGATATCTTAATGTTGTTAATTGCAACTTGAAGATTTTCAGTAACTTGAATATGTTCTTTCCATAAATCTATGATTTCCTCGGTCTCAAACTGCCCGGAATATAATAATTCTGATAATATTTCCTTTGTTGCTGGTGGATCATTGTCTAAAATAATATATAAATGTGTATTGTAAATACAAGGGCATAGAATTTTATTATCGTAGTAGTTTCTTACTAAGCAGGTAGCAGTGATCCTCGAGATCTGACATGATTCCGGCATCATTGAAGAAACTTATAAGTTTATTTTGCGTTTGTCCTTTTGTTAATTTTGTATGTTTCTTGTTTTTCGTATTTATTAAAGGAGGCGCAGGATTTGATTTTGTTGGTTTGGTGAATGCGTATTCCTTTTGAGTACTGGATATAATATTTGAATTTTTGAAAGGGCTTGACATAGAACTTCCGGAAACATTTAAATCATTAGGTTCTTTATCCATGTCTCTGGGCATACTTGTCTCATGCCAAATTTCTTTTTGGGATGGACCACTTATCCCTAAGGTACGGGGTATAGATTTTTCACGTTCTTTGGGTGTTCGTTGAGTCAAATCCAATTGACTTTTTTTTCTCTTAGGAGGTGGACTTACTACCGTTGAATATAATGGTTCTTCGTCACTGTTTATTGTTTTGGTATCCGGCTGTGATTTTTTTCTTTTATTTGGAGTAGAATTATCATTGCAACTTATTGTTCTTACAACGCAGTCTTCACTTTTTGAGGATAATTGGCTTAACAATGAATTTGTACCTTTAATTAAACCAAACTTTGATTTAATCTTTCGCTTATCCATAATACACTTTTACTTGACAAGCTACGCATTTGACCTTTTGGTAACAAACTTAAATTATTCATTCATTGTAAAATCTGAAAATAAATTTCATTAAAAGTAATTGGTTTACTAACATTAAAAATAGTAAGATAAGGTTTTTTACCATTATCAGATCTCAAGTCAATTTGGAGTATAATTTTAATTTATTTTTGCTGCGCAATAGACGTTTTTTGTCATCCCAAAAAACTTCTGCAGTCCAAAATTTAGCTTAAATATAAATTTCAAGTCTGTTTGACATCTAATAACAGAAAAAAAACCTAAAATAATTATCTCAATGAAAGATATAATTAAAAGAAAATGCAAAAGAGAATTATAATAATCGAAACCAAAAAAAAATATTAATTTTTATTTATTAAAGGCAGCGTTGACCTTTATAATCCTAGTAACGATGTAACAATTTTATCACTTGATTAAAAACTAGTACTTACACACATATATGTATTATAAATATTTTGAGTGGTTTAAAATTGTGTAGTAGCGTACAAATCTACCGGCACTAAGTTCAAACGATACATGTCAACTTTCTAACACACGAGTTATACAAAACACGTGACTGTTCTACAAATTATAAAAATAACAGTTTATAACCCGAGAATCGCGAACAAAATTGAAATACACACTCTAAATCATACCCATGTCTAATCTGTTTTTAAATAAAAAACACTCCACTACTCCAACAATACGTATGAATCGCGCAGCCCTGAACACATGGACATAGGGATATAGGGACTTTATCATAAATACCTAGACCTCGCATAGCAGTGGAAGGGGTAAACTCGAATATATATATTTATTTATCAATGAACTATCTATCTATATATATGACTAGCCGCAAGACAGAATTTTTAATGAGATAATCAGCTCGTCTCAGAACACTTCAAGGTCTAACAATGGGATATTGTTAATTTCTTCCCGTTCTTTGCTGAGTTGCATGTCGTCCATCTACAGCATTCTTCATATTGGAATTTACTGGTTTTCTACGATATTCAACGGTAAACTATTTTGTTTACGTAATATACGTGAAAAAGCTCTAAAAATGGGGAATTACCCAACCCTGATTATAATTGTCCGGATTATGCTATAGTTTTGGCTCGACTGTACTATAATTCACGGGGTTAGAGTTGGCAACACTGGCGCGGGGATATCCAATAGGAAAATGGCCGTCGTTCTGGGAAGAAAACACCGAGCCTTGCTACGGACCATCGGCAAGGCGAATTCACCCGGCTTCACCCCCACTCGGTAGGCTCCCTCACAGGAGAGCGGAGGAGAGACAATCGGGGACTCGCGCAAGTATACTGTGTGCCTCTTTTGCTTTTTGACTTTTCCTCCGGTTTTCCAGTCGTCCGCGCGCCCCTTGCCCTCCCCCGCGGTAAGAGCGGCACGGTAGATTAGCACTATGTTGCGAACGAAGGGAATGTTGCGTACTTGCAGACTCGTGGCCAAGTCTTCGGAGCGTCAGGATATCGGCAAGAGATGGCTGTGCAAACTGTTGGTAAGGAAACTCGAACCGACGAAAGAGTCCCACTCACGGATGCTCTCGGACAAGGGAATCATTTACGCGCTAAGCACGCACAATATACGTCCAGACTCTGTCGACAAGTACCTGGCGAATTAGTGAGTGAATTATAAACATGACCACTCCGGCACGCTCTTCAGCTTTTGCGAATCGGGTGCAGACATATGTCGGTACGACTCGAGGAGGAGGCGTTGAAAATCTATTAGGGGTTTCCCTATCGTAAGGAGATTAGGCTTTTGGATGGAAAGCATCGGTTGTCCTGGATGTGTCGAACGTTGCACGCTCTAGAGCCTGATCGCATCTCTGTCCTTTGTCTTGACAGATATCCATGCGATCAAGCTTTGCCCGGGTGCTTTCGGAGCGCTGGGGTTTTAAGATTTCTTGGTCTATGTTCGCAATCATCTGGATCTAATTGTTTTCGGTATTACAGCGAGCAATACGTGAATCTAATTCACTCGAAGAAACCTGAATTGAACTGTGAGCTGATCGGGTCATGGATGGTAGAAGTTGGAGATCTTGACCAAGCGTTTCATTTATGGCAATATACCGGTGGCTTCGAGCCCATCGACCGTGCACAGGCCGTGCTTGGAAAAGATGAGGTATGATTTGGTCAACTGGGTGGCGAATAGATATGCTGGATACAACTTGGAGTTTCGTTTTAGTCTCACCAGAAATTGGTCAAGGAGCAAGGGAATTACTTGAGGTCTCGGCATTTGCAACACCTATTGGCATTTAGTTATTGGCCTCAGCCGAAAAGTAGAAGTGGCTCGAATAAGTACGAAATTCGTAGTTACACTCTGAAGCCAGGTACGATGATAGAATGGGGTAACAATTGGGCAAGAGCTATAAATTATAGACGTAACAACGACGAAGCCTTTGCCGGTTTCTTTTCACAAATCGGACGACTCTATAATGTACATCATATTTGGTGTAAGTAATACCAGTGTTATGGAAATAGGTCTGAAAATTAGTGTTCGAACGTAGCAGGATCGGTCATTTCACAATCTTATATTGTAGGTTTCAAAGATCTTCAGGCTCGAAAAGAGATTCGAGAAAACGCTTGGAGAACGCCTGGCTGGGATAAATGCGTGGAATACACTGTACCATTAATACGTGAGATGCATTCTCATATATTGAATCCTACTTCTTTCTCTCCCACAAAGTAACGTTTCTCTGTGAGAAATCACTTTGCATTTGTATCATATAAGTATGCTATTGTAATACTGTAATACTATTGTAAAAAAAAAAACATTTACCATTATACTGTATATCTAGTAAGTGCAGAATGCAAAGTCCTAGAGAGACGAAAGTTTGATCGAGCGAATGTGTACATACATGTCTGGTCGTATGCAAGAAAAAGAAAGATACGATTAATCAGTTTTTGATTTAATTTTATCAGGAATGAGATCAAATTATTATGATTTGTAGGGAATTTGTCAACCAAAGCACAACATGAATGAAAATATAAATAGAGATCTCTATGAATAACAAGTGTTATTTCCTTCTCATCTCGGTTAATGGCGTCAACTGTACTGTGTTGATTTACCGGTACACAGTAATTGACGCTTGTAAATTTTTCCATATGGGGCATTAATGTGTGCATTACTTATCGATGTAATATTTTCAATTTTTATTATCTAATCAGCATAGTGGTTGTAAACAGTTTTTAGCTGTTCACGACGAACCAAAATTTTTGGTTCCAACTATAGCTTATGCTTGCTCTTTTCCAGCCAACGGTTTAGTTAAAAAATGTATTTTTATTCTACTTAAACTTAAANAGAAACAATGCAATTCGCTATATGTCGCCATAAGATTAAGGGAGACTGAGAGACGATTACAGCGCCGCCATCCGTTGGCTAACGTACTATTCGTCCAGCATCGAACGTCCGTATCCTTCTGGGCTTCTATGAAGACTTCTGAATTCTTTGACCTAGGCTAAGAATTCATAAGTCCCATGGAAGCCCAGATCCTATGTTAGCGCCTGATGCTCTAAAAGTTGGCCAACAAACCAGAAGTGGAGGGTAAAAGAGAGATCGCATGTGTTAGCCAACGATATCTCACACACGGGAGGAAGAGAGATGTATATAAAAAGGCGAGTATTGTGTATAATATAAAGAAACAATGCAATTCGCTATATGTCGCCATAAGATTAAGGGAGACTGAGAGACGATTACAGCGCCGCCATCCGTTGGCTAACGTACTATTCGTCCAGCATTGAACGTCCGTATCCTTCTGGGCTTCTATAAAGACTTCTGAATTCTTTAACCCAGGGCAGTTTATGTTTTGCTTTCAAAATTGCTCGCCCGAGGGCATGGGGAACGTCGGGGAACGAAAAATGAAAGCCCATCGAGGGAAGCCCGGGTTGTTTTGAGGTCCCTGCCGGGATTTAAATTTCATTGCAGCGTTTTAACTTGTGAATACCTCTCCATTACGGAGACTGCTATCTTTGGTTATACATGGTTAACACTAAACCTACCGACGATTTTTAATACCTCCATTACAAATACCATTTAAAACGGTCAATTTGACCCGCCGGGGGTAGGTTTAGTGTTAAAAGCATTCCCGGGACCTCGTAATAAATACATTACTCGCTGGGGATTGGAACAGCGCGGTGGCGGTATTATTCGAGCCACCTTGAGATTCTATACGAATGGTAAAAGAGCGGAAGTCCTTACTTCCGGTGAACTATAACTTCCCGGGATTAATCTTTCGCTTGCTGACACGAGCTCGACGTTGATTAAGGTGAAGTGAAACACGCCGAGGAACTTGTTCGACGTCGGTAAAAACGGCTTCTCTAGATATCTACGTTGCCGACGTTCGCTTTTATATTGACAATCCTGTCGAATTATATTGAGTATTATACTAAATGGCGTACTCCGTCTGTCGTTTTCGTACAATAATTATAAAAAAATCGAAGTAAAACTCCAGAAATCCTCTGGATTCGTCGTTTCCGAGGCCTTAATTGACTGCAGAGGGACACCCTGCGTCATCTGTGATTTTTTATATCAACCAAATTTTCACTCCGAGACTTCATATTACCATCGTTTCAGCATAGAAGCGCATAAGACACTTTTCTTGCCTTCATCCCGTTCAAATGGGAGTTTATCGATTACCAGAGTGTTCTAAATTTTCGTACAATCGTCCTGACACTTTCGTTTCTCATACAGAGCCTTCAATAATTGGATCTCGATCGAAATATGAGAGCTCGGCGCCATTTTGTTTCTGGTATGGGCTAAGTTAAAAAAGTTGTTTAAAAAATCCATATTTTGGAAATGTCAGGATAATTTCTAGGGGCTCACGAGTCACGTGCAAAAATTTCACAGTTCTATCCAAAACCCTTAAAAAAAAAAATGGGTTTTATTCGAATCGACCGATTTAAGGGGGGTTTCACTCCACCTTAACGAGAGAATTGTAAGTTAAAATCTCCTAAAATAGAAAAAATTAAATAGGATCATTTATATATAGTTTAAATTAATTGAACGTTGCCGTTGTCGAGTTGTGACGTTTTCGTTTGAGTGGCGATTCGTCGGCTGATCCAAGGGGGCGTTATCTCCTTAAACTACAACGCGATTGCACATTGATTTTCCTACTCTTACGCAAAACCTCATTGGAATGTTGACCACGCATAAAATGATTCATATTCCCACCATGATATCGATTATTTAATTTCAGAATACGCTGCGTATATTTTGCTTAGTCTAATAAAAGCCTCGAGGTAACTCGCTCATTGACGTAAAGTTACACTCTCCTATTAAGGTGAAGTGAAAGACACCGAGGGACTTGTTCGACGTCGGTAAGAAAGTTTCCTCTAAATACCTACGTTGCCTACGTATTCATTTGCAAATTGCGGGAATAATCGAAAGTCAACGTTTATTTCCAGTGACGTTCGAAAAGTCGCTTTGACGATTAACGCATCGCTACGACTTCCATCGTCGACGTCGGCCTTTGTTTTTTATTAGTAAATGTCACCTCCACGAAGACCTTGCGAAGAGGACGATTGCCGCCGAGAACGCGATTTCAGGATCAAAGTTTATCATCGGTCAATTCATCTAAGAAAAACATCGACTGATCGTTTAGCGTCACACCAAGAAAACGGAGATTCTCGGTAATTAATGAAATATTGCGAAACACAATAGCGGAATTAATAAACTGAGTCTGGCCATACACGGAAGGACTTTATGTCGGATCTTCTCCGAGATAAAATATCTGTCTCCGTGAGTGGTGATCGCCATTTTTAGTAGCGCATCATGCGATTTTTTTAGTAGCGCGTCATGCCACTGATTAAGAAACAATTATTACTAGATAAAGTTCCGATTGCACGCATTCGAAGCTTCGGAAAGACAAGAACCGCGTGAATTTCGTTTGCGTAACAGGTGCACGAAGATTTATTTGCATCGTCCACGCGAGGACTCCTTTGCCCGATACACAATTTAGACAACCGTGACAGCGTTTGTACTCTTAATCTTTATAGACCAATTAAATGGAGTATACCTTAGCCATATACCAATTAAATGTATTAGCTTAGAAAGCGTCGTCTGCGTAAAAACTGGCGAGAGTAATGCCATTAATTAGCTTTCGACCCAACGGGTATATGTACGTACAGAGAATGTTCATAAATCACGGTGAACAATTTAAGTTCGTACTCACGTGTAATGTCAAATATATGTACGCGATCGATAGGTTTCGCTTAAACTTAGGAAAATCACTGTGCAATTGACAGGAAAAAGTTTCCGACGATCAGTTGGCCCTCGAATCGATTAGTTACTCTTTTTTCTCATTTTTAGCGAGAAATGTTGCAAAACGCGAGGAGTAATTCCGCAACAAGTGAGCGTGTTGTTTTTTTTTTCTCGTTCGTATGATCATAGAGCCAGTGGTGTCAAAAAATGCAAATAAGCCCGGAGAAAATTCCTCGTTTCTATCGAGACATCCTCACTAAATGTCAGAGTAATTCCGCAACAAGTGAGCGTGTTTTTTTTTTTTCGTTCGTATGATCATAGAGCCAGTGGTGTCAAAAAATGCAAATAAACCCGGAGAAAATTCCTCGTTTCAATCGAGACACCCTCACTAAACGTCAGGAGTTACAAAATCGAGGGAAAATGACGTGCAGGTGCATCTCAGTCGAATTGGACGTTGTCATTTACATGTTGATAAGATATCACGTGATTACGGTTAACGCGCTACACGTAACAGGTGCTTCTAACAAGAGTTTCTTATAAATGTGCCCATAATCATGAAAGTGGTCTAAGTCAAAATTAAAACAAAAAAATGAGTTTATCAGTTATTTCACGCCATATTATTTCAAACGAAATTAATTCAATGTAATTTCGAGACAAAAAATATATGACTTAGACTTTCATAATTATGGGCACAAATGACGTCGACAGCGAATTCGCTCAATTTATACAGAATGCCGTAATCCCTTCATGTAGGACCAAATTTTTCGATTTCATGCCGTGTTCAGGAATGTTCGCAATCTTTGCGGGGGAAATTCATTGCGGTAGAATCTTGGAACGACAGCCGAAAAATTGATTTCCCATGTCCGAGTGTTGGGAATAATCCTACCCCGTCTTTTCCTTCGACATTTACAATTTTCGTACGAAACCTCCAGGCGCCATTAAAACAGGATTTTCCATACGATTTCCGATGCGTCAATTGTTGTAACAACCGTGATCGCAGAATCCGTGGAATGCATGCGCTTTTGGATAACAAAATAAACAATTTCAGATCTGGGAAAATCTGACAATTTCCCTTTCGCATTGTTTGCTCCTTAATAAACGAGGCTTAGCGAATTACCGACCGTAACTCCCATTGTTTTTCACTCATCGACCTTTAGAGCGATGCCTTTCAGATTTAAA
This sequence comes from Orussus abietinus, assembly GCF_000612105.2. Lineage (NCBI taxonomy): Eukaryota > Metazoa > Arthropoda > Insecta > Hymenoptera > Orussidae > Orussus > Orussus abietinus. The sequence goes on along the minus strand of NW_019394241.1, from coordinate 923,056 downwards.
GCTCCCTTGAACTGCGAAATTTAGATTTAAATTACACCCTCGAAATCGATAGTACTAATTTTTCCTAAACGTATTAATTTTCACAGAAAAAAAAAAAAAAAGAAAAAGTCAAGTGACTTTAAATGAACACCGTTCTCATGTAAGTTCCACTCTACCCTTTGCTTAGACACTCGAATCGTTAACGTAATTAATTAATATTGTTATCCATACATGATAGTTATTCATTGGAATCTCCCTTGAACTGCGAAATTTAGATTTAGATTATACCCTCGAAATCGATAGTACTAATTTTTCCTAAACGTATTAATTTTCACAGAAAAAAAAAAGTCAAGTGACTTTAAATGAACACCGTTCTCATGTAAGTTCCACTCTACCCTTTGCTTAGAAACTCGAATCGTTAACGTAATTAATTAATATTGTTATCCATACATGATATTCATTGGAATCTCCCTTGAACTGGGAAATTTAGATTTAGATTACACCCTCGAAATCGATAGTACTAATTTTTCCTAAACGTATTAATTTTCACAGAAAAAAAAAAAAAAGAAAAGTCAAGTGTCTTTAAATGAACACCGTTCTCATGTAAGTTCCACTCTACCCTTTGCTTAGAAACTCGAATCGTTAACGTAATTAATTAATATTGTTATGCATCCATGACAGTTATTCACTGGAAAGGATAAAACGGATAACAAGTGTAATTAGCATGAGCTTTAAATCGTACTATCGCCCATCGTACTATCTGTAAGCGTCCCTCAAAGTATGAGTAAAAAATGCAATGCGAAGTTTGTCAAATTCCTAATCCTCGGTTATCGAAAGACTGATTAGACGGGGTGCACTGTTATTATAAATCTAGGATCCGGTCTACGTAATTGCAAATCTACGTCGATATTGTTCAGCCAGTGGGGGCGAAAAGTGTCGCATGGGAAGCTTCAAACGAAACAACCTAAAACGAGGCTTCATCTCGTAATGACGGGTGTCCTTATAGCAGTACCATTATATAATTGCTACTTCATTCGCTTTAGTCATTACGCTTAGCGTGTCCGTGTATGTACAATGTCGCTTAACTACGAAATGTTGGTAAGGCGCGCAGTTGATTGTGACACTTTCGGGCGACATCGCATGTGTTTTTAACACAGATCGCCGTGTACCGTTGCACTCCTAGTGTACACCCTAGCAGTGTACATTTCGTTATCACAATAATTGAACACATAATTGAATTAATCTTTATAACGAACGTAGCGCGTCTAAAAGGGCGCATCTAATGGGTACGACGAATTTTTCGCTTGCGCGTCAAAACAAGGAAAAAAAACAAAAAAAACAAACAAGAAAATTAACGAAGCCCATGTAAACTATCTGATTTCTGATTTCATATCTTTTTCTTCTTTTTTTAAAGAGTAGTCATGCGTAGTCTATTTTTCTTTCGCCACTGTTGACTGATTCGGCCGTGATGACTTAGGAAATCGATTACAAAGAACGGGACAGTCAACGAGAAAGTACAAACTGATCTATTTTTATTGTATACCTTAGGTTATATATTTCTTAAGGAAAAGTTTGAAGATATTGCTTTTAGGATTTTCGTCAAAGGTCCCTGAATAACTCTGATGTTCGGTAGGAACCGTGAAATACTTCCTTGCGTTTAATCGAGGTGTAAGAACATTTCGGAAAGCTACATTGTTTGCCGTTTAAATATATTATTCGAAGCCTTTAGTAGCGTTTAACTCTATTAACATTTTAGCGACGAGACATGTTAAATGGCATTTGAAATAAATTTTACTTCAAGCGCCTTATCGATAAAGGGTTAAGGGCTTCGCTTCCCCTTTTAGGAAATCCTGCTTTTTCTTTACATAATTTATTAATTCAGAAATTAATCGGAAAATCCCGTCGCCTTCTCTAAATATTCTTAACAGTATTCCGGCAGAATTCATATTTTTTTTAGAGATGCCGAATGCAATATACTTTTTAAGAGTACCATTTACAGGGACGAAAGTAAGTTCTCCGAGAAATTACATCGCGATTCAAGCAAATATCGTGGTTTGTTCAATGTCTTTGATAATGTTCCATTGTTCAGAGTTATCCTGGGAACATGAGAAAATCTTTCGACAAATGAGGCGAAGATATTTCCCTAAAGAAATATCACATCACCGGAGATGTTATTACATGCAATCACATGCCAACGATAGAGTGCCTTCGATCAAATTATTCTCTTTATTAGAAATACGTATGAATTTCGATTTACGTGGAAGCTTGAGTTGCTACTCCGACTAAAAAGAAACCCTCCGATAAAAAATACGCGATCGTAATATATGTATTGCACTCAGCCTCTATCCCATTGTCCAACAGATGCTCTTTATATAATACACGATTTACTGTATTTGCGGTGTAATGTTACATTCGGTACAAGTACGATACATCGTCGCAACTTGTTCCCCCTCGTGATACAATAACTCGAAAATTGTCAACGTCCACACCTATCATGTATGGGATGCGATATGAATGTCTCCACAGCAATGTTGCATATTAATTACCGCGATAAGTAGACTATACGTATACAATCTTAACGCGGTGAGAGATTTAACGCGCAACGAAAATAAGAGTCTCTATGTACAATCAATTACAGGAAAGTTACGTTATCATAAGCGGCGAGTTCCTCATAACACGGAAGAAAGTTTAAACCCTCGTCGACGAGTTAGATTTTCATTTAAGATTTAGTGATAAGCTTTTGATAAAGGAGAGGAAGCGTCCGACCAACGAATCGACGCCCATTCTAAGTGCCATCGGCGGCATGACTGCGAATCATTTTCACCTGCAATTAAGGGTGTAACAAGAATGAAAATCACCTTGCCTTGCATGTACCATATCGAGCCGTTATCACATTGATTAAAACGAATGCGAGTTAGCCGTCGTATTCGTCGAATCAACCACTGGATATATTGCAACCTTAGGAAACTGTCACAATCACCTGGCATTCAATCCAATGTTTAATTATTACTGATATATATATGTAACAAAGACATCTTATATATATATATATTATACACATAAATATATATAATATATATATATCAAGATGCAGGAAACGAGGGAAAGAAGAGTCACAGTATGGTTTGAGAGCACGATCTCGGAATGTGTATTGGATAAAAGCGTAATCGGCGTTCGGAGGGAAAATAAAAAAAAAATAAAAAAGAATCAAAAGTTTCACTCGTTAGGACAAACCATTGTCGGTTTAGGAAATCGGAGCTTCTTTGGAAGACTATTACGATATAGCCATCGCATCTGTACCTAGACCCTTAAGGAGCTATACCACTGTGGACGTCGAAAAGATTATACATTGTTGACAATTTTTTTTCCCAAAAAGTACTGCATATAATGGCACAAATTTTATTTTTCTCCATGATAGGCCCGATATAGGGGAATACAGGATAATTTTCTTTTTGGAAAAAAATACATATTTATTACTTTGTTATAAATGTAGAGTGGTACAAAAATTGTTGGTGGCGCAGGTGATCGAAGCCCTCCTGGTGACCTGAAACAAGAAATTCAAAAAGATTCTTAAGCCGTCACTACCGCCCGTACCTCAATAATTAATTTATATCATAAACTAACAAAATGACCGTATCTTGGAAGCGTTAAAAAGAATACCTTTTTTGCGCTATAATTGAGGCAAAAGTATGAGTTAAAATTATCATTTTACCATAATCGAGGTACGGGCGGCCTCACAGATTAAGAATCTTTTTTCATTTTTTGTTTCAGATCACTAGGAGGGCTTCGATCACCTGCGCCAGCAACAATTCTTTTTTCACTAGTCTACGATTGTAATAATAAATAAATAAATATGTATTTTTCACCAAGAAGAAAAATCTTGTATTCTCCTACGTTAGACCTTTCACGGAGAAAAAAAAAGTTCGTGCCATTACATGTAGTATATTTTGAGGAAAAAAAAAGAAATTGTCAAAAACTTGTAATTTTTCCGACGTTAACAGTGATATAGCCCTTTAACGAGGCATCGTAACGAACGTTAGAACGGAAAACATGTAAAAGCAGTACAATAAAAGTATACATGGCATTTCATAGGCAGACCAAATCAGTGATAATAGCGATAGATCAATCGAAATACTCAATAGAAAAGCGAAGTACGCTGCAGTTGCAACGGTCATTTATCTTCGTCGAATGGAAATCACCTTCGGCTGATAAGCGATGGGTACGTTTTGCGTTGTCGTTAGAACGAGGATCTCGGCCTCGAGATAAAATCCGATAACACGATTGAAGAGTAGAAAAATGAACTAGTAAAATCATTTGGATCCTGGATAATAATCGGGATGTCTACGATACACATTTTTCATTTCGGATATATTAATACATCAACGAGGTCAAATGATTTTAACGTTTATTTTTCGTACCGGCGTCCCTCTCGGATCTGTACAGAAGTCCCGAGGAGGAGCAATGTGTACCGTCTAAGTGGCCATTACGTGGCCAAGAACCTTTGGACGCGACTAATCTCTTAAGTTAACCTCGGCCAGCTAGAAAAACAACCCGCGGTGACCTAAACGGCAGTCACCGATGTTTTTGCATGGCTCTCCTAACTTCCCCAGGGCGCTGTGCCTCGAAGGAGAGATAAAGGAATCTCTCCTCGCTCGTCCTAGGTCGCATCCTAACGTATATAACGTATATATAACGTATATATAACAGATATTCAGCGTCCAGAGGAACGTATAGTCTTCGCAAAACGAGGGGGCTACCCTACGTTCCCATCCAATACGCATTCCCGACAGACCTTTTCGACTTACATCCATGCGCGACAAGCCGGCCCGTATTTGATTATGCTAAAAAATAGCAACGCCGCGGGCCTCGTCAGCTCGTATATGCGCAGATCAACGACAGACATACAATATTATATTAACGATTAAGATTAAAGACTATTAGGGGGGAAGGATGTGGAGCTATTACTGTGGGCCAGACTTAACATCGAGCCGCTGAGGCTCTCGTCATCCGGATAAGACTCTTTCGATCCCTCGGCTATCGCCAGTGCACTGAAACAGGACGAAGATATCTTTATATAATCATGGTTCGCTCCACGGAAAGGATTCGTAATTGACTAAGAGGATATGAGAGTCAGCCTATATCGACGATGTATCGACGCAGGAGGACTCTATTTTGAAACCTTTTAAGGGGATGTGAAAGTGGCATCCGAAAGCTCAATCGTTCATAAGGCTTTTCATAGAACTGGGTGTCTCAAATCGTTTCATAGTTTAAAACGTGAATATGGAGACCCTAAGGTAGGTTCTGAAACTAATGAAATTTCATTTTTTATCCTACATTTATTTACTTATCATGGACTGGAACCAACATGGCGTGGGTCGTGCACGTTTTCGATGTTTTACGCTTCTTGGAGGAAGAAAATCGAGAATGGAGAGTTTCAGGACATAGCTCGAACAATTTAGAATAACGTAGAAATGGAATATTAAAGAGTCAGATGGGAAAATATGGAAAATACTTTCACCAACGATTATAAGAGAAAGCTGGCTTGTCCTGCGGCTAAGACGTGTTTTTAGAGTAAAAATTTAGTTGTAGCTAAACGTCACAGATGGCGACGTCGGTTCGTCAAAATATAAAGATTCGTGAATTCATGGGATTTCGGCAGTTTTACGTCGATCTTTTAATCATTACTTTACCGAAATGACATATAGAACCCTTCAGTTCGTATAATTCTCAACGTAGACAGTAAAAGACTTAAAAATAAATATAAATGTCGGTAAAGGGACGCGCCAGTTTATGTCACCATTTGAGTATTCAAAACGGCATTCCCACCAAAAAGGGTATAGATAAATTTTAATTTATCGACGTCGATTAAATTTCTTAGCGCCTTTCATATCCTCTTAAAGATTGAATTTTAAAAGAAGGAAGAGAGTACGATAAATGAGGACTAACGTTTCTACGAACAAAAATTGCCACACTAATGAGTATTTAGGATAATGCAAATATATTTAAAGATTACCTATTTTATAGATTATAATTAGATTGAGCTCCTTTTTTTTTCTGGGCAATTAAAATTAACAGACATAGGCCGGATAGCAAAAGATTTGTTTATAAAATGTGCGCTGCCAAAATGTGGTCCGTCCCTACCGTGGATATAGAAAAGCTCATTTAACTTTCTCTCTGTGTGTATGAAACTGTAAAAGCGTACTCTGTTCTTAGCAATGGAATGCAAGTGAAGGGCGAAATCAAAGCGGTGAAACGATCCTTGCTGGCATGTAATGGATGACTTGCACACAAATACAAAGGAGCAAGTCTTACGGGTAGTTTGCATTCCAATTGCAGGGCTATTTTGTATGCACGGCCTTGAGTAAACTCGAAGGTCACAAAATATATTACGAAGAAAAGTACGTGCTGCGATTTATTCTTTGTAAGTACCAACAGCGTAGGTATTCCGAAGCTTCATATAAATATTTATCATTCGTTGATCCCTGACCCTTACTTTTATTACTACATTTATTACATTTGCACGAAAATTAAAGCACTATTATATATTTCTATTACTCTCATTATTTCAGAGGTTTAACTCGTTTAGTTGTGTGAATCGTTATAATATTTATTCAGGGAGATCAACAATTTTAGATAAAGGTATCGCACTTTAGTCATCCATTTTGAATTAAGTCTTTAGTTCAAGATGCTTCGATTTGTTTTACTTCCACTATTATTGAATAAAATCTTATTTTCTGTATTAAAATGTAAGTATCTTGGATTACATTGGTCATCCTTTTGCAATGAAGAAGTACAACATTAAATTTGTACAAAATTGCATATAAATGAACGACCAGTATATCCTTTTTTTATGATTTTAGAATTTTCGAGTACTAGATGACTAAACGAATTGATTTTGGAATAAAAAAATTTTCTTGATAATTACAGCCTCGAAACGCGTTGAATCAGATAAAATGTTTGTACCTCATTTTTATAAAATTAAAAAATTTCAACTTTATCGTTGAAGGTATTTTCGTTAATCTTGACATAAGTGGTTTTAATGTTAGCGTAAAATATGGCGAAACAGAAATTTGTTGCAATGATCTTAAACTAATTTTACACATGCCGGATAAGATCGTCCTGCAGCGAATATCCGATTTTGCTTTTTAAAGCGTAGCTTTCGCACGTCTCTGACTTTTACCCGGTTTTATTGTTCACTATGTGCGCCAAATTCAGTTCGTACCAATGATTTGTGTTGTTTGCACCCCGACACGTTAAGGTGAAGTGAAACCCCCCTCAAGTCAGTCGATTCGAATAAAACACTTTTTTTTTAAGGGTATTGGATCGAACCGTCCGAAACTTTGACACATGAAAAAGTGTCTTATGCGCTTCAGCATTAAAACGAAGGTAACACGAGGTCCCGAAGAGAAAGTTTAGTTGAAACTAAAATCACAGATGGCGTATGGGGCACTCTGCAGTCATTTAGGGTATCAAAAGCCATGAATCCAGGAGATTTCCGGAGTTTTACTTCGATTTCTCTATAATTATTGTACGGAAACGACATATGGAGTACGCCATTTAGTTCAATACCCAATATAATTCGACACGACTATCGATATAAATATGAGCGTCGGCAACGTAGGTATTTAGAAGAATCTTTTTCACCGACCTCGATAAAATTTCTCGACGTGTTTCACTTCATCTTAAAACGTCGGATATCCGACGTTTGGTCTCGAGGTTTGTCCGGCAAGCCATCCGTCGTGTATCCGACGTCCGTCTGCCGGACATACGTGTGAATGCTGCAATGCTGTCCCATGCACATAGTAATCGGATATCCGATGCCGGACGGTTTTGCTCGGCACGTGTAAAACGAGGCTAATACGGCATAAAGCCAAACGGTTTAATGGTTGATACCTATAAGAAACGTAAAGTGACTTACCTAAACCCAATTCTTGCGCTCTCCTCGTCGAATTGTTGCAATTCGCGTTCTTGCCTTTCGTGTAACAGACGAATTCGTTCACTACGTTCCTGCAGAAACTCCTGCGTTTCGTGTTCCATCTTTTGTTCTAACAATGACTTCCTCACCGACACGCGATCCTCCAACTCACGTCTCTCGCGATTACGTTGAGCCTCGGCCTGCATTTTATTCTTCGACTGGTACGCCATAAGGATCTCTAATTCATAATTTAATCTCTCCTACGAGCAAGTAAAATTAAAGACCTAGTGTCATTATACACGCATGGGAGAATTAACGTAATCTGTGTTACCGGGATTAGCCGTCTACGAACCTTGAGATGATGGCATTCCACTTCTTGCGACTCGTCGAGCCGAATACTCTGCTTCTGCAGCATTTCTGCAATGCTTTGCTCGTACTGGTCTCCCAGAAGAGCAAGCTTCCGCCTTTGTTCCTCCTTCAACTTCTTAATTACTGCCTTTTGCTCGTCCTTAGGAGTAGTTTGTAATATTTGAGCTTTCAGTGCTTTATACTGACGCGTTTGTATTTTACACGTCTCCCTGAATTGTTTGCGTATTTGCATTTCCTTTTGCTGAGGAAGGAAAAACATGCATTTATAGAGTAGAGCAATGATCACAGCGTTACTACACGTACATATAAATTAAATTTTAGTTCCGCAGTTTGATCAGCAATTGCATGCGACCGTAGAGGGAATTTTTGTTACATTGGATTACCTTAAGGCTTTTCGGTTGTTGCTTAAGTTCAAGGGCATGCTTCTTGCGTAAATCTCGTTCAGCTCGTTGCATGTAATCCTGTTGATTACAAAGCTCCGTTGCGTGTTGCCGATGAACTTGTTCCTCCCGAAGAGCATGGACCGCTCTCTGTTGTCGGTACTCTAGTTCTTGAGTCTTTTCGTGTTGTCGCAACAGCATCGCATGCGCTTGTTCTAACTGCTGCTGCCTCTTATTCAGTTCCTAAATTTTCAGATAACATTCACAACTGAATAGATTTATCATAAAAGGACATATTAAGTAAGTGAATATCGTTATTTAGCGGCGCGATTTTCCTTCACAGCACTTCACCTTAATTTTCGTACAAATTGTAATTTATATTACGAAGTGAAGGTTTCTTTTTTTATTACGTTCGAAAAACTATATATTTGTGGATTAACCTTTGATGCATTTATTAAAATGAATTTGTACGAGATAGATCGTTAAGGTACGACAAATAACGACTGTCGGGGGATGGATCCAATGCAATTGATATTGTATCATTGAGAAATATACAAAAGGACTGGTTAAGAGAAACGTTTGAAATTTCATAAATTACTCTCACCTCTCGTAACAGCTCTTGTTCGAGACTGTGGAAGATGAGCAATTTTTTTCTGCGGAACTTGCGGATCTCGAGGTCTAAGTATTCACGTTGGCCTCTTGCCAGTCGTTGCTCCTCTTGGGCCTCCATCTGACGCAGATTGTCCTTCTGACTTTGAAGGGTTGCGTCCCGCTGGCGTTTTGGCGTTACTTCATCTTGCGATAACTCCTTCTTCCATCTTTCTTTATATGCCTGTTGTGAGGAATAAGACGTTAATTTGTCGTTTCTAGTTAAACGTAGCGATTACATAAAGGGATAACTTTAATAGAAATAAAAAATATAGTTGAGAAACGTACTTTTATTCTCATAAATTTATTTTACCTTGTACTCGCGTTTCTGCTGTGCCTCGAGAGCCTTGCGATCAGCCTCTTGCCTGTTCGTGATCTCTTTATGGAGTTTCTTCTCCGCATTTTGATTTTGCTTCAGTTTACGCTCCATCTCCTGATTGTGTCTGAGCTGCAATTTCTCCAGTTCTTTGCTAAACTGTTGCAGCAGAGTATCATATTCCTTATCCAAAAGCTGTTTATGGGATTCCACTTCCATTTTGCAACGTTCCTCCAGCTTGACCTGAATAAGAAAAATTCAGAATCCAATGTTAACACGTATCCTTTTAATTCGAGATTTAAAAGAAAAATACGTAATACTAGTTCGTAGCTCAGATAAAAATGCGTAAATAACATTGAACATTACCAAGGCTCCTTGATGTTCTCGTCTCATCCTCTTGTAGCCGCTCATCTGTTCGTGCATTTCTTCCTGCATGTGTTCCTTCTGTTGTTTGGTCACGATTGACGTAGTTCTAATCGTCGCAAAGTTATTGGCACCGTGTTCGAGGAGATTGGCAGTGACACCAGCCGATATTTTGTGTCGATTCCTGATCGATCCCGTGGAGTAATCGTTCGAGTCGGCATTCGGCAGTGGCAGGCTGTTGGTGGAGGAACTTTGTGAGCTTGCCGAGACACCCATGGAATGAATTGAATGCTCGGAAGTAATGGAATTGCTCTTGCTGCTGTCCCCACCCGTTTGCTCGTCCGGCGTATCTAAAAGGGATCGTTCGAAACCAATGTTATTATTTCGCACTCCCTCTATCATTGGACTTATAAGTCAATACGTCACGTTATCGACAGCCAAAACTTACCGTCGGCATCTCCAACGGTACTTTCGGTCTCACAGGAGTCTATCATTAAAATCTTCTTCATCTTCCGATAATTTAGATTATCTAAATCCCTAACGGCACCTTTCGTCCTTTGGATCAAGTCAATTAAGACATTCGGCGAGCGCGTCCTGGTTACGAATTGATGCTGTAAACATTTAAATGTCAGCGGTCTGCCACTAGCAATTCTATGTCAGGAAACAATACCGTAACAAAGATGCTCGTATAAAATATTCACCATTAATAATTTTCCCGACGTCGGTCTTTCGTTTGGACTCTTAGTAAGGCAAACTTCGACAAAATGGCGAAATACATCCGACCACTCTGGAGAGTTCAATATCGGCGTGTCGTTCTGGGCAATGTGGTACAAAGCGCTCATGGCGTTCATGTTGAAGTAAGGCGGCTTCCTCTCCGCTACAGGAAGTATAGATTCTTATCACTTCCGAGGACTTATAACGTACAGTGGAATAATAAGAATAATAAAATAACAAGATAACAATTCAGGGAACTATGCAAATCTGTACTTTAGGGAAATTATTTTGGATGATTTGATTTTATATATTATGGATTGCAGTTCTCAGTTATCGTTTACCTAATTCGATGCAAGTAATTCCTAATGACCACACGTCCACTTTGCCATCGTACTGTCCTTCGTCCATGGCCAATATGACTTCAGGGGCCATCCAGTACGGAGTTCCAACGAAACTGTTAGCTGGGCATTTGATACTAGCGGAACCAAAATCAGCCAGCTTGACCGTACCATTTTCGGTTAGTAGAATGTTTCCTGCTTTTATGTCTCTGTGAATTCTGCCTAGAGAGTGAAGGTAGTGCAAGCCATGTAAAACGCCTTCGCAGACTGCTGCTATTTCATCCTCCTTCAACGGTCGTTTGTGAACTTCTATTATATCTGACGCAGAGCCAAGGCAATACTCCATCACTAACTGCAACGTAATGCAAATATGATTTAAATATTCGAGTAGCTTATTGTCATAGTAATGCATTCATAAGAATGAATTTACTACAAAGGAGATTTGTTTTCACATTTTTTTGAGTTACACAGAACAAAGCTCTTGCAGTCTTAAAATCTCAATAAAATTAGCGGTAAAATCAATAAGAAACGGTTATAAAAACTATGCCGGAATAAAAATGAAGTTTAGAAATAAGGTATTATATATTAAATCAATCATTTATAGAAATGGTACGTAAATAGGATTTTTAGTACGTTACTAATTTACATTACCATTTTACATTACTTAAAAGCCAATGCAGATTTGATTGTTTATGCTTAAGTCAGAATTAGGCACCGCATTTATGTTAAACTAATTGCAATTACAGGGTAAAGTTTTTCTATTTTAAAGGTGGGTCACGACACGTACATGGATACAGGTAATTATATGGATGCATTATTTGCTACATGTTATTAGAAAAAACTGAGCTCTCATCCAAACGACTTACCCAGGCAGTGTGGTCCCTGAGATAACATCCTTTATACTCAATCGTATTAGGATGGTTGAGTTGCCTGAGGAAACGAATCTCTTTAAGAATATCTTGCCATTTCTCGACGGTTTGTTTCCCCAGGTAGGACATCTTCTTGATGGCAACGATTTCTTTGGTGACGAGACACCGAGCATAATACACAGCTCCAAAACTCCCATGGCCGATTTCCCGGAGGTCCTCGAATATCTTCTCCGGATCATTTTGCTCAAATAGCTCGGCGATTTCTGGGTCCTTGAGACTACCCGGTCTTGGAATAGCCGGCATAGTAGAGCAATTACCCTTTGAATGGCCGAAGCCTCTATCGCGCTCTACACCCTCCACTCTTCTTCGGTTTTCCTTGTCCAGGTCGGCCAACCTCGGCGTATCCTCTGTCAGTCCGTTGCCAAAGCCATACTTCTAGCTATCTGGAAGGTACCTTTCATAAGTTTCGTACATCGCACTCCAGACACCGTAATACATTTATCGATCGCCGTTCACCAAAGTCTGGCAACGAGTTTACACGTTTCGTAAGAATGCAAATCGAAAATGAACATACGCAAGGCTCAAACGTTCGTCCAATGAAAGCGTTGGCGCAAACCTTGTCTCGGCATAGCTTTAGTCTATCCCTCGAGAAATCAAGTCATGGTTTTACTCGCATCTAGGGGATCATCGGCTTATAAGACCACTAGGAGGAGGTATCAGTTTTTCAGCAGGGGAAACTCTAGGTGCCCGGACTCGAGAGGATACCCTCTCGGAGAGATAAACGCCCTCGCGGGTGCATCCAACCGCGCGTTGTTAGGTGTCGCTCACGTCATTCTCGGGAACGTGACACATATCCTGAGAGTGGCGAGAAAAGGCTCGGCACGTCGAGGAGGCGGAGGCAGTAGACGCGAGCTCGGCTCGGGCGGCTCGGGCGACGAGGGCGCGGGTCGCCCTCTCTTCGGGGACCTAGGCTGTCGGGAGGGTCGGACGAGGTCGCGGAGGCGAGAAATTCGGAGGACGGAAACGCGGGCGTAAGGAGGGTTGGGTCTCGAGGAAAGTGGGGCCGCGACGGGCCGCCGCCGAACGCGAGAAACTCGCCCGCTCCGAGGCGGCGGCCCCCTACCCGACGCGGTTTACCGTTTCCGGATCCGGACGTCCAGCGGGGAGCAGCCCGCGGTCGGGGCGGTCGCCGAGCACGCGGGGCGGGGAGAAAGAATAATATTCACCTCCAAAATGGCGAGGGTGCACAGAGGCATGCGCGCGACTCTCCGAGCACTCCTCAGAGAACGTTCTTCCTGCTGCCGAGTGTGGCCGATTCCGCGGGCATATATTACGGCCCGTTGGTTTCCCGATCTCGGCTCCCGTGTCCCGGTCACCGCTGCGCCTCGGTACGTGTCACTCGCGCACGCACCCACGCACACACCCGCGCACGAAACCGCGACGAGCCGCGCGGACGATGCAACGATACAGCACCCCGGACCAGGCCGAACACATACGGGAATTCGCTAAGTTTTGACGCCTTTTCGCCCTCGCGAGTACCGAGCGAGAGGCGAGCCGTGCATCGATACGGACGTGGCGTCGCTTCGCGGCCAGTTGTCGAACTCGATACTTGGCCCAGCCCAAACTTCGCGGTCGGTAAATGTCGATCGGTCGGTTATCGACGTGGGACTCGAGGAAGCGGTCGGTTAAATCGAGAGTGGCGAGTCCGTGAGGGCGGCTGTAGATTTTTCAGTTTAACGTTCTTTTGTCATTATCCAGAACATCTTTTCTAAATAGCTACGTTGCCGACTTTCATTTCTATATCGACAGCTGTGTCGAATTATATTCAGTATTGTACTAAATGGCGTCGTTTTCGTACAATGATCATAAAGATATCAAAATAAAACTCCAGCAATCCTCCGGATTCATGCTTTCTGAGGTCCTAATCGACTGCAGAGGGACACTGTGCGCTATCTGTGATTTTTCTGCCAACTAAATTTTCACCCCGAGACCTCATGTTATCATCGTTTTAGCACAGCAGTGCATAAGACACCTTTTTTGCTTTTATGTCGTTCAAATTCGAATTTCTCGATAATGAGAGTACAATTGTTGTGACACTTTCGTTTCTTATATTACGAGTCGTGTGTCAAAGTTTCAGCCAGTTCGGTGTAACAGACTTTAAAAAAAGTGTCTTATTCGATTTGAGAGGGGTTTCACTTAACCTTAGGTATTGTATTTAAGAATTTATTTAAGATTACGAATTACGATAATAAACTGGAATCTTACCTATTTCTTATCCTCAGTGTTCAGAATATCCTTTCGTAATTGGGTAAAAATATATAATGCGATTTTCCATGCAGGATTCGTACTTCAGTAGTCTTACACTTTACTCTTGAATTGCGGGCTGCGGATTGATATAATGCTGGAATTCGAACAGGAATTATTTTCCAACGAAATTATGATTAAGGTGGATAATTACAACTGGTTTTACTAGTTACCCGAATCTTGCGTGCGATTAGCATTCGAACACCTGTTTCGCGAGTGGCGAACCGATCGTGGTTAGCGTATCCGCATGAATAAACGAAGAAATAGCAGAGATGACTGGACTCGTAGTTATCATTACTCATAGACTTTCTACAGACTTAGACCCTAGCTTGCACCGTGGAGAAAACAAACACTAGCGTTTTTTCCTGGTGGAACGGTACACGAGGTAAAGCATTTCATATTCAATCGATCGCAGAAAATGCTTTGCGCCGTAAAACTCTCCACTGCGCGAACTTGCGCATTTTCAATCATAAAATGATAAAAGAATCTAATTTGAATTTTTCTTCATGAATATTGATGTTCAATTTCCTTTTTTATCTCAGCAATTCTAGAGTACGTGTGTAAAGTACAATTATAATTCTGGATTTCCGTATTAAGGTGAAGTGAAACATGTCGAGGAACTTGATCGACGTCGGTAAAAAAAGGTTCTTCTAAATGCCTACGTTTCGATCGTTCATTTTTATATTGACAGCTGTGTTGAGTTATGTTGAGTATTGTACGAAATGGAGTATTCCATCTGCCGTTTTCGTACAATAGTTATAAGGAAATCGGAGTAAAACTCCGGAAATCTCCTGGATTCATGGTTTTTGATACCCTAATTGACTGCAGAGTGCCTCCCTGCGCCATCTGTGATTTTAGTTTCAACTATATTTTCTCTTCGAGACCTCGTGTTACCTTCGTTTTAGCGCAGAAGCGCATAAGGCACTTTTTTTGCTTTCATTCCGTTCAAATGCGAGTTTCCCGATCACTAGAGTGTTTTAAATTGTTGCACAATTGTCCTGACACCTTTGTTTCTCATATCAGTGCTTTCAATACTTATATATCGAAATATAAGAGCGCGACGCCAATTTGGTTCTGGTCCCTTAAAAATCCCGGTAAAACCCTTAAAAAAAAGTGTTTTATTCGAATAGACTAACTTGAGGGGGTTTCACTTCACCTTAAAATGATATAAAAGTGTGATATACCCATACCAAAAAGTGAAAAGATTTATAAAATTTACTCCAAACTGTGTGCACGAAATTATCTAAAACTTTAACACGTGATTATGGAGGCCCATGAAATCTCATTTTTCCTGTATGCTTCACCATTCGCTTAAAAATATATGCCGAGCCAGTTCATGTGAATGGTCTCGCATTTTCACCACCAAAACCGTTCCGTAATACCACGAGCTACTCATTTTTCACATTTTCGCCCAATTTGGTTGACGTAATAAACCCCCTGAGACCGGCATGCCTTACAGTAGTACCCTACAGCACCTATCAGAAATTCGTGGCATCTTGCAGCAGCTCGCAGCAGCTGTCAGCGGTTGGCAGTGGTCTCGCGGATCGACAATCAGCAGCGGCCAGCAGCGGTCGGCGACAAGGCCCCCGGTGTCGGTAAGAGGCAGCGGTCCGGCCGCGCCGGGGGAAGGGGAGAGTGGGAACCGACAGTCAGGAGGTAGGAGGCGTAAAGACCGGCGAAAGGGAAAATGCCGCTCTGACTTTTTTTTGCCACTCTGCCCCGTTTTTTGACACGGCGATTCGATCGGGTTCCATTTGTCCACGGCACTCCAGCGACGACCACGCAGCCAGCTACTACGCGGCCACGAAAATGTACCTCGCTAGTCTGACTTGACCCGCCGCCCCTTCGCACCACCTGGCGGGTAGTTCCGGAACTTCGGGGGCGCCGAGCCTTTGCCGAAGCGCGCCGCGTTGACCAAGGACTTTCGCGCCGATTTCATTTAAACGTTTCCCCGAAGATACGCAGTGTCTCCTTGGTTTTAGCGCGAGTCCCTTTTCCGCGATAGTGCTGTGATTAACCGTGCAACGCGGAACGACGCGAAGTGACGTGGGATGCCTGCCAGATCGGATTAGACCAAGTCGCAAGGTGAGTTCGTTTTAAGGGTGGGTTCGACGATCTTTTCGGCATGGGTACCTCGACTGAACGGTGAAAGGGCACCCGGCGAATTTTTAGGGAATCTTAAAAGAATGTTTAAGGGAATGTATATGTATATGTATATGTAACCTGGATTCTTCTGTTAAGGGATGTTTATTTTTTGTACTCTATTCTGGGAAGTATATTATTGATTGACTAGATTTGAAATACCGAAGGAAGATGTAGGGTCCTATGAGCAGGGTTGGGTCATTCGCCATTTTTTTTTTTAGGTTTTTCACGTATATTACGTAACAAAGTAGTTTACCGGAGAAAATCGTAGAGAACCAGTAAATTACGTTCCCAATGTGAAGAATGCCGCAGATGGACGATATACGGCTTCTGCTAGGTGATAAACGTCTTTTAGCATATATGTAAACACGGAAATATTTTAAGGAATAATTAATTAATTTGGCGCTTGTATTCAAAATTCTTTAGAATTTTACGTTTTCGATATGGCGGATTCTCCAGATAAATGATATATGTATTCGCGAGGTTAACGTCTTTTAGCGCACATATAAAGACGTATAAATTTGTTAAGAAATAATTTATTTGATGTTTGGGTTTAACTTCTTTCGACTTAACCCTGTTTAAATTCAAATTTCTAATTGGATTTGTTATTTTCTATTTAAAAAGAGAAGGGCGTAATGTACTTTGCGCTCGCGTTGAAAACTAGGGAGTATTTTATGTTGTAATATGCATGTAGAAAACCCACGTATATTACATGACGTATTATTCTTACCCAAACCTGCATATGAGTGTTCTAAGATCTCTTGCAGTTGGATTTCAAAATGGCGGCCGACGAGGGTGAACGGTATTCATATTTTCTATAAATCTTAGTGGATTTATTGTATATTCGAAGTGCTCGTGCGTCTTAATTTGAGAATTATGATCGCAATCGTTATTCTAATCGTAATAGTAAAATACGCACATCATTGTTTGCATTTATGTTTGATTCGAATGTAACATACCACAGAACGTATCAAATTCTATGTCTAGTAAGCTTTCTTTACAATTCTGCAGTGTTCTTAATGATTATCCACGTCGAAATAGAAGAACTAAAAAAAAGTGATTCCACTCCTTTAAGTATAATTACACACGTATTTTTTAAACAACGAGAATGTTATGATAAAGTAATTTTTGTCTAATCTATTCGAGGGAGGAGGAGGGAGGGAAGAGGTGTAATTAATTTCTTTATTTGTGATACGCTGATTTTTTTTACAAATATTTTTAATCCATTTTGCATGAGGACCCTATATATATGCAGCGGTGATTTACTTTTTGGGAACGAAAAGACTGAGAAAATTAAGGAATTTAAATGTAAGAAGAATACTTTAACTAAATGGGTATATTGCTTGTAATTGTCAGGTATACTCCAGTAGGGCATGTTTACAAAGAAATCCGATTGGCTTTTAGTAACGGCTTTACGGGAAAATATTTCAACTTTCATAGCCGATCAATCACAAGAATAGAAAAAAAATATTTCCTTCAGGTCCTGCATTTAGCGACTAGGTTTTATCGAATTGTTCACCGAGCGAGTCCCTAGACAAGAAATCGCTAATATCGATTCGATGTAGAAATGATGTAAAGATCTTTAGGCTCTCGGTACAGTTCATTGTATGATCTGCTTTATAGACAAGAAAGTTCACTTTTGTGCGAATATTAGTAACGCGGTTTGGTCGAGTTGCTTTTTATCAAGTGTTACCAATATCGCTTGTTACTTGTACGGATGAATGACGTTGACAAGGCCCATTCTAATAAAAAAATTGTTTCCGTTCAGTTAGTCGATGCAGTTCATTATATGATTCATCTTATTATCGGCATGAAATTTATAATTTTTCTCCGCAATCTCCCAAAATTACAACACGGTGTTATAAAATTGTAAATTTACTTAGAATTTTATAATAAATGTATAATAATTTTACTGCAACCTTATGTACTAAAAGTGTATGAATTTTATGCATTTTTTTAATAGTGTGATGTCAATGAGGTCTACTTTAGAAGAAAAATGGTTAGTCTCACTTTTGGGGAAGATTATGAGATAGTAATTCACTTTATGTATTATTTTTTATTAGTACAATCCCAACGAGAGTTGATTGAGTCACTATGCTTCTAGACAGAAATATCTCGGAGTTTTGATACAGAATTGCAAATGACTTTCGGACAATTGTGAAACGAATTCATATTACGGTATGACCTGTATTTAAAAAATGATATTTTTGGCTCGCTACTAAATGGAATAAATTCGGTTAAATTGTTTCGTTTTGCATTATTATTACCGTCGTATGTGAAGTTGAGCAACACGATTAAGGCCTCTTAGAGAGACAAAAAACGAGCGACTGTAATCTCACCGTGGAGAAAGGTCTTTCGACTTTCATCGATGAACTATTTACCTCGAGTGTGTAGGGAATGTGTGTCCACGCTTTGAATATGGATAATTTACGACTTTTAAACAGATCAATCTTTACGAAATTGTACATTACACACATTGCCGAATACCGATTATTCGCTCCGTTTGGAAAAAAGAAAGCTAGCCAATTCCAGTTCCACTCTTTTGCGACTTTCATTCGTGATTAGTGTGGGAATCATTTATTATCAATCATTTCTAATCAATACGTGTACTGTGAAAAGAATATTATAATTTTATAACATTTTTGTTGGATGTTTTGTTCAGACATGATATTCTAATTTTATAACATATTTTCAAATAAAATGTTATAACATGTATTGTAAACTTAATACGTATCAAATAACTTTCGAATATCTAATTTATATTTTTTCTCCGTAATTTCACAGAATGACAACCCGATGTTAATAAAATTATAAATTTATTTAGAATTTTTTAAATAAATGTTTATTAATTCGCTATTAAGACGTCAAATTTATAATTTACCTGTATAAGTAAACTGTATATTAAAGTTATTTACTAAACGTGTATAAATTTTATGAATTTCTTTAACAGCGTATACATATAGAGGTGCGATATGAATAGTGCGCGCATTTTAGGTTGTGTATAAATTTTATGAATTTCATTAACAGCGTATGCATATAGAGGTGCGATATGAATAGTGCGCGCATTTTAGGTTGTGTATAAATTTTATGAATTTGATTAACAGCGTATGCATATAGAGGCGCGATATGAATAGCGCGCGCATTTTAGGTTGTGTATAAACTTTATGAATTTCTTTAACAGCGTATGCATATAGAGGCGCGATATGAATAGCGCGCGCATTTTAAGTTGTGTATAAACTTTATGAATTTTTTTAACAGCGTATACATATAGAGGCGCGATATGAATAGTGAGCGCATTTTAGGTTGTTTCGCCTCACCGCGTGGATCGGCGAGCAGCGATCGTGTCTAAAAAGCCGCCATTGGTGGTTCCGCAGTCACGGGGCGCCCGGAATTGCAGAATATTAACCGAGCGAGCCGGGATTAACTGACCGTTGCCTGTCGGTTCGGACTGCTTCAGACCACTTTCACGTGCTCGCAATTGCCAGATGTTCCTACCTCCTTACGTAAAACCTACGGCGACGTTTTGAAGAAAGAAAATCTCAAGATGTCGATCCCTTTCGGAGTGCACTCTGCCGCGGTCATAGAAGAAATCCTCCCTCGTTGCATTTTCCGGCCTTATCTAAACTTTTCTCGGTCACGCTTGGTTAACTGGTCCAGGTCTAGCTTTTGAATGTCGGAGCAGCGAGACAAGATCGTGGGTATAACTCAAGGAAAGAGCACATACATTCTTTGTTTGTGACGGCATACTCGCAGATGTAAGAAACGGTTCTGCAGCGATTTCCTTCTTCCAGAGAGGGATTTTCTCCTCGCATGCCTTTGCCCGTAAGAACGCCGGTCCGTAACGTTCGTTGCTGTTTTCCTTGGGTACTTTGTTAATTTTGGTAATTCAGGGAAAGGAGGATATTATCATCGCCCGAGTGAAAGTCGCATCTCCTGTAGCCTATTTTCTGTTTTATTTACTATTTTTCCCTAGTTGGGACCGGTACTCCATGTCGCTTTATAGCGTTACCCCGTATGCATATAATTATGTACAAGTTTACCATCGAGGTTACAATTAGATAAATTGAGGGATATTGAAAGCAATTAACCATGCTTTGTCGGTATTTAATGTTTTTCTTCGAACGACGTTAATTTAATATTCTTTTTGTAAAATGATTTTTAATTGAACTTGATAAATCTTAGGGTACATTTGAATGGAACATGATTTATTAGGTCCTTTAAATGGCTTTACCTTTCGGAGACAAGTGCTTTCCCAATGGAAACTAGTTGCGTAAACTCAACGTAAATGTGCACTTCCGTGGGCGTTGGGCATAGTTCTTGAATTTATATGTATATGCGTGTACGTTGTAATGATAACAGAGCACGAATCGTAAGTACTTTGCACGATGTTGGACTCAAAATGGCGGGATGAATCAATGCCGATTGCACGATCTTGCCATTGAAACCGTTTGTTAACGGTAACCGGTGTACTAGTCGTCGGTGGTCTTGATCTCTCCTTCGACTTTAAGAGCGCAATTGCACGATTTCAGGTGCAAGCGTCAATTTTCTTCAGAATTTATTATCAAGGTTATCTTATCAATATTTTGGTCTGACGCATTTCGAACGCCTCAATAAACATAGATTTGTGAAATGTATTACTACCATTTTTTAAAACCAGGTTGGAAATAAAGTATGTGGTGCTAAAATTGAACTGAGAAGTTTTTTCGAATCTTATATGTTATTTCGTTGACATAAGTACAGCAAAATAAGGACGCCATGAAGATTTCGCTCTAATCAATACTTTGCACAAATGTCCGTGGTGTCGCCCTTATTAAGGTGATATGAAAGTGTGAGATATACATAACAAATAGTCAAAATATTGATAAAACTTTTCTCCAAACCGGGTGCATCGAATTATCTCAAACTTTAACACGCGATTATGAAAGCTCTAAGTAATAACGCGCCGCTCCTGAAATTTCATTTTTCGAAAAAAATGTACTTATCACGGGCAAGAGCCAAAAGAAGATACTTCTTTTTTTGTTTCCTAAAAATGAAATTTCACGGGCAGCGCGTTCTTCCTTAGAGCCTCCATAACCACGTGTTAATGTTTTAAACAATTGCGGTGCACCCAGTTTGGAGAAAAGTTTTATGAATATTTGGACTTATATCATACTTTCATATGTGCCCATAATTATGAAAGTGGTCTAAGTCATATATTTTTTGTTTCGAAATTACATTGAATTAATTTCGTTTGAAATAATATGGCGTGAAATAACTGATAAACTCATTTTTTTTTTAATTTTGACTTAGACCACTTTCATAATTATGGGCACATATCATCTTAATAATTCACATTGGTATACAGGCGATTTATTATTTAGCACGGTATAAATGATAAAGTACTTCCTGTAAAGTGCATTAAGGTTTTTTTTTTTTCATTTTGCAGAATGGAGTGGCGGTTCTCCTGGTACACAGCGTCCTTGCTGTTGCTGGTCGTCACGGCGAACGCTCTTCGTGGCTCCACCTCGCAGGTGAGAGAAACTACCTGATAGTTTCGCAGTTTTATCGGCGTTCAATTTCTCGGAGAACTGCCGATAGGAATATAGGTATATCACGCGGGTTTCTGCCAAGGACGGCCGATTTCCGAACAGGATTCGGTGCAGGACGGAACGGTAATTTCTTTAGCCCGAAGGCCGTCGAGGCGGCGGAACGGCTCGGTTCGTGCTATTCTAACGAAGTAACAGCCGATGTAATTGAAGACGCGTGCACTTAATTACCGACTCTAGAGGAAGTAATCCTGACGGACAAGGCGTTAGCTGTAATCGAGAGATGCATGCTTACCTTTGCGACAAGTGATATTGAGACACGTAGGGATGGTGTCAAGGTTCGGGTCGTGTAACAACATAATGGAGATCTTAGGAGGGTAATTAGACAATGAAACTGGAAAAAAAAAATGAACTACGAGAGGAATGACAAATTATATTTCAGTACTTTAAGGTGATACGAAAGGCGCTGGGAAATTTAATCAAGATTGATAAATTAAAATTCATCTGTACCCATTTTGGTGGTAACGTCGTTATCAATACTCAAGTGATAATATAGACTGGCGCGTCACGTATTGACATTTATATTTATGTTGAAGTCTTTTACAGTCTACGTTGAGAATTATACGAACTGAAGGGTTCTACATGTCATTTCGGTAAAGGAATGATGAAGAGATCAGTATGAGAGAAGTACTCTCTTCTGCGGAGATAAGTAAATCGCACGATAAGTTCAGACCCGCGGCAAACAGCCCGCGGCTCATGAAAACATATCATTACGATAATCACCATCATAAATGCCATTGAACCTTAATTGTTCATCATTAATCCGATATCTCGACAACTGTCTAGTCTTTCATAATAAAGGTCAGCAAACGTGTTCTTAGGAGTTAAAAGTCGTATCATGCGCCATTATTCCGTCCATTGCCCACGTGGTTGCTTGTAACCACGTGGGCGTATGCGCGCGCATCGTCACCTCGCCATTATTTATTATCTTCATATCCGTCAGTTACAATCGTTCGCATTCATCCCTTCACCTTTGATTTTTCACCAGGTTTGGTTATCCTTCCGTAACACTTTTTCGTATTTAAGCGATCAATTTCAACCCCCTGCCAGAAGCCTCGGATCTTCTTTTTCAAGAATTCCATTTGAATGTCATTGCAAATAATTCCTTCTAACAAGCAACAAAAGAAATTACATGCAGGCAAATACGTACAAAAATAGGCAAACGGCGTGTCTTATATTTTAATAATGTAGAAATTATAAAAACGCCTTTACGTGATTTAACAGAAATTATTTTATATTCCGTAACCAGGAAACGAGGTGTACAACGATACAAACACTTATCCTCGGTTTCTCTACGATAATTCTCATCACTCATTCGCACTCTTAACGTATGTTTTCACAATGGCAATATTAATTGATTGTAAGTAAAAGAGAATAACTAGCATAGAGTGCGACCCTTTCTTCGGGAAACTTGGTGGAGTTTCGCGCCAAATACATTTTAACGAGGAGTTTCATTACTTCCACTGTTGGGAATTCGATTTTCGAGCTAACTCGGCAGAATTTCGGAGAAAGTCCAGATATGCTTAGCCAAATTCATCGTGACTGGCCGGGTTTATCGTTCGTTTAAAAGTGACCGAGCTCCTAATTGAACCAAGCCATGCGAATTGTATTGGATTTCTAGTGAAATTACTTGTGCGCGTGCAACGGACCACGCCTAGTCGCGCGCCACTCGCTTCCGATGAAAGATGTCTACAGGGTGATTCAGAAATACCCTATCATCGAAATTACCTTGGGAACAGGGTTAGGTAATCCCCCGTTTTTCCAGGTTTTTCACGTATAATACGTAAACCACGGAGTTTACAGTAGAAAACCAGTAAATTACGCTTCCAATTGAAGGATGCCGCGGATGTGCGATATACGGCATCCGCTAGGATGTAAATATTTTTTAGCACACATGTAAACCCGTAAATATTTTTATGGAATAATAAATTGGATTTGGCGCTTGCGTTCAAAATTCTTTGGAATTTTACGTTTCCAATATGGCGGATGCACGATATATGTATCCGCTGGGTTATACACGTCTTTAAGTGCACGTGTAAACACGTAAAAATTTTGAAGGAATAATTAATTTGCCGTTTGTGTTCGATATTCTTTCGATTTAATCCAGGTTAATATCAAACTTCTAATTGGATTTATTTTCTACGTAGAAATAGAAGGACGTAATATACTTTACGCTTGCATGGAAAACTAGAGACGTATTATACGTATAAATTGCGTATAGCACGAGAGATTGGTGTTTACGTGCCGGGTGTAGGTGGCTACCACCAAGGATATTAAATCCTTTAATTTATATGTAATTTTAAATTATACGTTGTAATATGCACGTAGGAAACCACGTATTGTTACATGACGCATTATACCTTCCCAACCTTGCTCGGGAACAACCACGAAAAGTTCAACGGAGCTTTTTATCTCGGTGCACTTTCTGGGGTTGTAAATTTCCATTTGTTGGATTAGTCATCTTGCATATATCGCCGTAAGTATAAATTGCGTATAGCACGAGAGATTGGTGTTTACGTGCTGGGTGTAGGTGGCCAGCACCAAGGATATTAAATCCTTTCTAAGTTTCCAGGTGGGCTCCAAGCTTGGCGTGCAGGTACTGATCCGATAAAAACGTACAACCTTTCGCCTAGGAGTAATGGAAACTCTCCAGATTATAGACCAAAGAGTAATTAAATAACGATCTTTTGGACGTGACAATCTTGATTGTCTTTAATATCGAAGCCCGATCTCCGACGAGAGGTACTTGTAGATATTATAGGACGCAATTGTACCTGTAGGTAGAATAATGGATGTAATAAGTACATCTGTTCGTATTAGGTAATAGGAAGTAATAATAGGTTTACTGATCAACAGAAATTTATAACGTATGTTATAAATTTATTACACATATGTACTATGACTCTCCGATTTTGTTGGTTCTGATATATGTTGTAGTACGACAAAAATAAGGAATACGTATTTTTTTTTACATGCTAATCCGCGAGTTTAATTCTTTTGCGACGGACAGTGTTCATTTTGTGGACGTCGGGTATTTCCGAATTTAGGAGCGAAAGGGTTAAGGAGTGAAAACCACCCCCAAAGTTGATTCCTCAAAAATAGTTTTCTGACAATTTTCCATAAATTGAATGTGATATATTGATGGAATCGTTAGTTGAAATTAAACAAATTGCAGGTGGTTTGGTTCAAAAATATATTGTTTACGAGAAAATGTGAAAAAAAAACTGTTTTTTAAGGTTAACTTTAGGGGTGGTTTGCACCTCTTAACTCACGAATTAGCATGTATAAAAAAATACGCTTCTCTTATTCTTCGATGTATTATAACATGTCGGAACCAATGAAATTGCTGAGGTTCACAAAGTAAAAACAATAATGCAGTGATGTATATGAAATCAAGTTGCATAGTTCATTTATGTATTGGTAATAGAACATTTAAAATAGAACACTGGAATACTTCCGTTGTCCTTGAGGATCTGGAAAGTGATCTGAGATGAGGAAGTTCCTTTAAAAAACGTATTTATTTTGTCCTCGAGGACATAATAACTTTGCCACTGTACTTTTACTTTCCTTTAAATATCACCCTTGGACACGAGTGACGAAACATTCAATTAGTTATTTAAAAAAGGGAATGGTTTTTTTCTTCATTGAAACTGAGAGGGAAGGAAAAGTACTTGCTTTTGTAGGTATATAGAATTCTATTGTTATGTCTATTATCTGTCACTTGATCGATCTGTTGGTGTTCATCGATCCGGGGTAAGTGACTAATATCTAGGGAATTAAATCCTTTCTAAGCTTCGAAGTGAGTTCAAGCTTAATACGTATCGGTTTCGCGAAAAGGTTGGTACTACCTATCCTCTTACCGTAGGTAATGGAGACTCACCTAATTACGGGGGGAATTGTAATTGCGCCGTGCCGAGAGTACAGACACTTGGACACAATCATCTCGATTCTCTATAATAACGAAATGAAATTTTCGAATGGAGGTCTAAGTGGCCCTTGTCTCTTCCGATCTTAATAAGCACGTACCAATAATTATGGAAGATTTGGAAAAACTCGAATGCAATTTACAATGGTATTACTTCTTCTTCGCCTACCGTAAAGGTCCTAGGTTGGTTCGTGATAGCTTCAAAGACCTCTTTCATTAAATAAAAAAATTGTTCGCGGTACCTTTAAGGACCTCTTTCATTAAACGCAAAAATTGTTTGCGATAACTTCAAAAAGCTCTTTCATTAAACGAAAAAATTGTTCGCGGTACCTTCAAGGACCTCTTTCGTTAAACGCAAAAATTGTTCGCGATAGCTTCAAGGACCTCTTTCATTAAACGCAAAAATTGTTCGCGGTACCTTCAAAGACCTCTTTCATTAAACGCAAAAATTGTTTGCGATAGCTTCAAAAAGCTCTTTCATTAAACGAAAAAATTGTTCGCGGTACCTTCAAGGACCTCTTTCGTTAAACGCAAAAATTGTTCGCGATAGCTTCAAGGACCTCTTTCATTAAACGCAAAAATTGTTCGCGGTACCTTCAAAGACCTCTTTCATTAAACGCAAAAATTGTTCGCGATAGCTTCAAAAAGCTCTTTCATTAAACACAAAAATTATTCGCGGTACCTTCAAGGACCTCTTTCATTAAACGCAAAAATTGTTCGCGGTCTAACAGAGATCGGGGGATGCCACATCAAGAATGAAGAAACGAAGAGCTTTCCCGCAGGACCTTACCCTAATTGAATTTTTCCTTAAGCCCGGAACTTTCTCGGTAATTCCTGGAAAGGACGTCGGAAATATCGCGGTTACGGTCGACTATCAAAACGCCGTCCAACTTTCCGCTGACGTAACTCGTTATTGGTTGAGATCGCCGGCCGATCGGGAATGTCGCGTAAAAACACAGGCGAGCCTTCCGCCCTATCATAAATGAGCCAAGAACGTAATTAACAGCTTTCTAGGCTGGAATTTCGAAAATAAGAGGGTAAGGAAAATGCAAGTCTGAATTCGAAAAAAAAAAGGAAATGGTCTCATATACACGCAAGATCAGAAACTGCATTAGCTGAGACTCCACCTTACTTACTCTGATCTCAGCTGGGGTTTCGAAAATGTGGAGGGAAGGGAAGTAGGTGTTTAAATAAATAAAAAATTATGGTTTGATGTACATGCACGATTGATAAGCACGTCAACTGATACGCGACCTTACGACTCTTGATCTCGCCTGTGCTCTGACACAATTGGCACGATCCCAAAGCTCCGATTGGCTCGAGGCGTTCCACGGTTGGAGAAAAAAAAATGCCATTGGAAAGTACGGAGACCGTAAAATGATAATGGTCTCTTTACAATCGCCTTGCCGATATTCCGACCGAGCGCTGGGGCAAACTGTTAAATGGCGACCCGGCTAAAGCGGATACTGACGTTGTGGCTCCGTGCGTGTTCCATGCGATTGTTCGAATGGTTCATAAGCATATTGCACCGAGACAAGTGAAACACGTCGAGGAACGTCGTTGTTTTTCAACGTTTAAAATAGAAATGAATTTCAACATTTGTCACAACATTCACGTAATGGAACAATATTCCGCCATGTTGTGCCCAAGGTTGCGTTCTACTTGGGATATTTTCATTTTGGAATTCGGAAAGGAAATTTGAGTTTGCAAATTAACGCCGCTATTCGCTTCGCCAGTTCATGATGTACTTTACGTAACGCGTTTAACAACCGGTAAAAAATGGCCCACTTCCAGGGAGGTGTACCGTGGAAGACACCGGAAAATTGTTTCGGGGAAAATGCCGGTTGTTTCGTCGACCTGGGTGGGAAGGTTTCTCAATTCCTTCATCCAAGGACTCCGAGGTGTCGCGTACTTCTTGCGTCCGGGCTGCAATTACTGCAAGATGCAGCGGATGCAGCGAGTACAGTTAACGCTGCATTTCCGGGGAATTGTTGCGGTTGCACGTTTGAGGAGACCCGCTGTTGTATCGGGATTCTTTAGTACCTCTTCGTCTCCTTCGGAATTCTTGAGGGATTCCGCGATGCCCCACTTCACCGTTAAGGTGATAAAAAAGTGTGACATACACATAAGTAAAAGTGAAAATATTGATAAAACTTATCTCCAAGCCGGGTGCACCGAATTATCTGAAACACTAACACGTGTTTATGGAGGCCTAAGGAATACTCACTGTTCATGAAATTTCTTTTTTTGAACAAAAATTTTCTAATCATCTGTCAAACCAAATAAAAGAAATTTTTTTTGCGTTTTTTCTTATTCATAGGCTTTGATAGGATCATGGTTAGCGTTCCTGCTTCCTACAATTGCAAGGCAATTTTTTCTGTGTCAAAAACAGCAGGATTTGTCTGCACAGCTGTACTGAACAAGTTCTCAAACAGATTTAATTTTTTTTACAAATACGTAGGAATATCTGTAGATCATCTATTATAGATATCTACGATATATATTACGTACCATGTCCGGACATCTAGCCTTTGTACTTGAAATAGAGTTCATAGATATCTATATGTATCTTACATACGTTCAATAAACATTTATATACGATTAATTTACGGATGTTCATCGGTGCCTGGGCGGTTAGGTAACCGATGATTTAACCGAGGTTGGTGGACCCGGGCATTGGTGCTTTTTATGTGTACTTAGTGATAGTGTGCATCATGCGATCGAGTCCCTTGTAGAGACCAAGGTGCATCGTACAAGGTCGCCGCCTGTTACCACGAAGGATCGAATGTCCTTTCGACGAATGTGAACGCGGACTACTCCTTTTTCCGCCCGCGGGTCGACCAACTGTTCCACTTATGGCAGATCGAGTATCAGAGATAATTGGGACACCTATGGGCAAGTACACTTCGAAGGGGACATGTCGCAGGGTTTCGAATGTTCATTTATATCATACCACTTATGGATAATCATTTTTGATCCGTTACAAATGGCAGATGAACGGCCAAATGGAATTAAGGAGAGTCGAAAGAAGAGCGAAATTTCTATTGGATATTAATCCAAGTTTTATTTACTTACATTAATATTATTTGATTTCATTGTTTTAATATTGGAACGACGGAAGGGACCAACTTGGTTTCTTGGTGAACGTGACTAGGGTTTAGTGTTAAGGGGATGTGAAAGTGGTATCTGAAAGTACTGTGCGTAATGAAACTGCACTATTAAAAAAATTCATAAAATTCATACACTTTTGTTACATAAGGTTGCAGTAAAATTATAAATTTGATGCCTTAACAGTGCATTAGTATACATTTATTATAAAATTCTAAGTAAATTTACAACTTTATAACACGTGTTGCAATTTGAAAATATGTTATAAAATTATAATATCTTTTTTAACAGTGTATGCAAATCGTTGCAATGCTAACTGTAGGTATCGTGCGGATAATAAATCACTTGGATGCATTTCAACGATGAAGAACGGTAACGTTCTACTGTAGATCGTTGAAAGGATAGGGTACGTACACAAATAAAAGAATACCGTCATGATTCGATGAGGATCATCGTAACGACTTCTAGAAATCCAGGAAGTTGTAGTTTATATCATAACAGAGTTGCATATGATTAGAGTTTCCCGGAGGAGCGTTTCAATGACTGCTTTAATTTTCTGGACTTCGAGCGAGCGGTGATTATATTGCGGATTCGGTATTGAATTCTGGAGAGTTTCTATTATAATTAAATTTCTTTTACTTTTTATTTTTTTAAATGAATGAGCGATTTTCACGTAAGTCGTTTAGAGAAGTTCAACATTTGCTATCTGATTCTACTAAATGACATTACAATGACAGTACAACTGTTATCTGTGGCATCAGTTCGCCAAATCCGGGTAATTAGCTCCATTTTATGTTTCCATTGGATGTTGAGTCATTTAAACCCAATGGTTTTCCGTTATCGTATTCTAATGTATTCTTGAACATGTTACATTTCCGTTCTAATGAGATCAGGTTCACGATCGACGTTGATAATTTTTTTACCACTCTTTCTCAATGTTCTGACTTCTGATGGACATCATATTCTATGACAGATTACAAATCCTAGATACTCAAAGTTCTCGATTCAAGACAGTAGATATCCTTCGCCTTATTTTTCTCTTTTTTTTTACAGAACTGGACTTACAATTTGTATATACATTTACAGCGGGTGAATTTCTGCTGCGTGTTTTCCTCTTATTTATACCCCTAATATGAAAATATATAAAAAGAAGGAAACAATAAATTACGTCGTTTGTCAGCATCGTATCACTTTAGGCGTGGCGTATACTGGGAGACATCAATGCCCTCCCATCCTGCACAGGCGATGTCGTATCTGCAGGGGAGGCATTCATGTCCACATTGTACATTGGGAGACATCAATGCCCTCCCATCCTGCACAGGCGATGTCGTATCTGCAGGGGAGACATTCATGTCCGCCGTTGCACATCTTTATTTCTTTGACACCTGTATCCGTTTCTACAGGTGATCGTTCGGAAATCGTCCTTATGATCTACTTTCACTATTTAGATAGGAGCATTCAGTTTTATTGATTACTTTTAGCTTTACTTAATCACTTTAGGTCTGGCGTACATCTTCATTCCTTTGACACCTGTATCCGATTCTACAGGTGATCGTTAGGAAATCGTTCTTATGATCTATTGCAGTTTCATTGTTTAGATAGAAGTATTGAGTCCTGTTCATTACCTTTAGCTTTATTTAATCATTTTAGATCTGGCGTACATCTTTATTCCTTTGACACCTGTATCCGTCTCTACAGGTGACGGTCGGACAAAAATCGCTGGGGGGCTTTAGTCCAGACTTTCTTGGCAAACGCCATCGAAACTTTCCAGTCGTTGTGAACGGATGTTAAAGGTGCGTTCATATCGAGCCACTGAGTGGCTCAGGGGAAAGCAATAAATTATAAAGGTAGTCCTTCCACCGCGCGGATCCACATTGCGAAACCGATTTCTGTCCGCGATCCTATAAAATCAGATTCATAAACCTGGATTAATGATTTATTACTTCTCCCTTAGGGAGTAGAACCGCACTAAAAGCAATGTTCTTAATGAAATTTACGATGCGCGGTGTAATGAGTTTAGCAGTAAAGTACTTGATGCGAAGAACTTTCGATTTTAGGTCGCGACAGGAGAAGGCATCTTGAAGATAAATACTTGAGAGTCCAGAGATGACTTAGTTTACGATTTTACTTTCATCGCTATCATTATTAATTTTCATTGTTCCTCATATTTCTTCTTTCTCTCAATAATCAATAACGTTGCCACGATGTCCAATAGTTTCTGTTCAAGGGCTTGCCATATACTTTCAAGTCGTAGAGTTATTAATAATTTTTAAGAAATTAAATAAATACAGACAAACACGTGACTATCTGTCGTTTAATCGTTTCTTTTAATAAAACTTTATATATTTGCTTTCGTTGATTTAAAATTCCTACAGGATTTTACAACTATGTGAATATTCTCAAATGTGACATTATTCTTTTTTTAACGTTGAAAAGTTCTCTCGCCACGGAGAAGTAATGAATTTGCAGACTTTAACGTCATGTTTTGAGCAACATATGGACTCGTGTCGGTACGTTTAATCATGTACGTATATCATGTAACCTGTATGTACTGCCAATTATGGTCGAAGTTGCATCATGGCGGACTTGGTTACTCCAATATTTTTATTACTTTTACCAGAGAGAATGAGGGGGCATGGTCGAAGTTCGAGAAATCTTTGTGAGAGTTCGGTCGTACTTAAAACGCTTTTCTTTTTTTTTTTTCTGTGGGAAATTACCGGTCCGAAGATTACTACGTTATTATCTTTCAGGATACTATTTACTTGAGATTGCGTAACAAGGACTATGGCCTCTAAAAGTTCGGGTGACTATAGACTAATACAGTACGGCCGGAAACTTAAATCTATTATTTAAATACATATTTCTTCAATTAGATTAATTATTGGCACATGTACTTCCCTACTCTATTAATACGACATTTATAAATTAATGGAGTTTCATTGGCTCCTATCCGGAAGACAAGTCATACGTAAGAAATAACAACCCTGGAAGCTTCAAGACCTAAACAAAGTTTTGCATTTTGCTAAAACATTTGGTTATTATAATAATTCAGAGTAGACGCCGCATTTGGGGGTTTTATACAATTATCTTTTATATTAAATCATTTATTGTCATGTTTCTGACCCTTTTTACTACCGCGTGGAAATGTGAACGGTAAGTTAAAAAATTTGTTTAAAAAAATCCAAATGTTGAAAGTGTCAGGATAATTCCTAGGTGCTCACTAGTCATGTGTCAACGTTTCAGACAGATCCAGAACCCTTAAAAAAAGGGTTTTATTCGAGTCGAGATTTAAGGGGGGTTTCACTTCACCTTAATGGCAGTAATCTCGGTGAAAGGTTATAAATCTGTTAAAAATTTGTACATCCTGCTCTTACGAGATTTGTTTGTGATAAACCCGTGTTCGCACTTATGCGTGCGACTAAACGTTTGCGTTGGGTTTTCCGTCTATGGAGAAAGCTCATCAGGATCGACTTGTTACTTTCCTTGCAACGAAGTGCCGCCTTCCTGGTCTTCGGGGTAAGCGAATGTCGTGCACCGTCAGAGAAATGCCAAAGTACTAATTCTGGATTACTAGCGTGAAAGAATTGAGGCGTAAATCTAGAGATTGCACCGAGGCAGAAATCATAATTTTTCAGGAAAAGTGAAAACCCGACGGCGTAGAAGTAGTACTTTAATAAATCTCTGCCGTGGTGGAAAGATATTGTAATAATTCCCTATCGGCGTAACGTGTATTAACGCAATGACATAAAATGACATCTTACGTAAATTGCAGAGTGAAGCGTTAGCTGTCAAAGTACCAATAAGTTATTGGAAATGTCGAAAAATGACAACCTAGAAAAATGCCGCCTTACTTCTTGGGATTTTAACTTTCGATTTCGAATTCACACGGATTTCGATTAAGGTTGGGTGGATTATGTGTCTCATTAAGATTCCCTGATCCATCGTCAGATTTTACTTGCAGATTTCACTCGACCGCATAATTTAATGAATATCATCTCTCTTAGTTAGTCATTTGCCATAGAGTTTGTTTTATTATAAATTTGCTTCTAAAGCAGGATTTTTAAACATTTGTAATTCAAGGAAGACATTTCGCACTGAATCGAAAGTTCAATTTAAATACTTTATTAAAGTTCATTTTAAATTACGTAATTTTGGAAATTCGAATTTTGAAAGTATCAGGATTTCTCTCAGATTCTCTTAAGTTGTGCTAAAATTTCAGTCAGTTTCGTGGAATATTGTTAAAAAAAAAAGTGTCATTCGAAACGACTGGTTTGAGGCCGGTTTCACTTCATCTTCAGATACATTTCTAAATCACATGCAACTCGCTAAAAACTGGTTGCATTGGCAGATTATGCCATTTTATGGCTACTACGGTTGAGTAATTGGACAAATCCTTGAAAAATCCAAACCCAGATATTTAATCGAACCTATTAATTTCTTTTTATAACAAGTTAAATCTCCAAATTGGTTAATTTGACTGCTGGATAGGTTTCGGATAGTTATTTTTGCATTCCGTTGATGGCTTTCGGTATTACGAAACCTGGCCAATATAAAGTGAAATTTCGATGTCCTTCCAAAGGATGATTAATATTCGAAAGGAGGATGTTAAAAAAGTCAAGCTAAAATCGTCCTGGAGACGAAATAAATTCCAGGGGCGTTAAAAAAACAGGACCTCTCCTAAACGGGAGAGGGGCATTATCAAATTTCCAAGAAATTAAAATATTGATGGCCGTCATCAATATAAAGTTGCACTTTCTCTTAAAAAACGATCGGCACGTGTATACTTTCAGGTCTAGTCTGGGTGGGAAGTGAAGAGTGGTTTTGTCATTTTGCCGATTTTATTCCTAAGAATAATATCGGAAAGTGCAACTTCACATTGATCCCTAAGAATCAAAATTTCACTTTATATTGATTCTTAGCAATTTTCTTCCTATTTTATTCCTATGAATTTATTTTAAGATGTTCATTGGAACATCCATAAATATCCAGATTTCGTAATAGATGAATAACGTTAATTAGCATTGCCACCTTTTATATGCTTCATCCATTCACTTTAACTCTCCTTCAAACTCCACTGCCTTCCGGATACAGTCGAGGTCGTCCAGGATCATAAACCTGTTGGCGAAATTTCGTAAACTGATCCAAAATGCGTGCAAGGCTTCAGGATATGAAAGGGATGTCATTTGGCTCTTGCAGCTAAATAGTTTCGCTCTTCGGAGAGTTTTTAGGTCATCGTTACGAAACCATTTTGCAAGAGCCCAAATTGTATCGAGGTATAGTCTTCTTCCCAAGCTAAAGAATCGTTTCGCTACTTCCACATTGAAATTCAGTTGTACCCTGTTAAAAAAAAAAAAAAAATGATACTTTTATAACATATTTTCAAATAAAATGTATAACATATATTGTAAATTTAGTACATATGTGTAATAAATTTATAATATATGTTATAACGTTTGTGTTGATCAGTACTTGGTATTAAACGTTCGATTTTTTTTTAACAGTACAGGCATATATTAAAATTTCGCAGTTATATTTTTTAGAAAAATTAACCCAGCTATTTTCATGACTATTTTGTATTTCTTATTATTTACAATTATTTTTATATATTTGGGTATCGAGTTATCAGGGAAATATACGATCCGTAGAATAATCAGGATTTTCAAATTTAATATACCATTTTATGCGTCTTATTCGTGACGTGGACTAATTTTAATGCCGTCTATTTCCGTTCCGTAAAATTTATCACATTTGGATAGTAAAATCAATTACTTGACAAAGCAGTCGGTAACAGATTACACAATTGATTAAAACATCGATCAGCACTTCTCTGCTCATTCGATTCGCGGAAATGGTTCCTTCCATTTAACATTTTTTATACTGGCGGTGGTGATAAAAAAGTAAGCAAGCTCAATCAAGAGGCAATTTAACGCCAGGGTCCAAGTGACCTTTTCGTAAATTACATCTCATTCGGGCAATCGCAGCATCCACGTTTCCTTGTTTATAAAAAAAATGCAAACGCTTTCTCTCTGGGATTCATCACCCACGAGTTGATCTGAAACACGTAGAAAGAGAACAAAAGGCCGAATTACCTGATGTGGTTATTTAAATAATATATTATTTTTAGTATGGAGCATTAATTTAAATGCCTTGGAGGCCTCATAATACTTTCTTATTATGAACCGGATACCGACAGCAATCGTTTTCAAGGTTGTCCCAAATATCGCCAAAAAGTCTTGAAAATCAAAAAAAAAAGAGTGAAGGACAAGGCATTTCGCTAAACCTACTTAACCGGCCGACATCAAAGAAGTCTACCTTCGATGTGACAAGAGCCAACCTCTCACTATCGATAACAGATTTCGTACTTTGCACGCTTTCAGAAACGTTTCACAGTGGC
This sequence comes from Orussus abietinus, assembly GCF_000612105.2. Lineage (NCBI taxonomy): Eukaryota > Metazoa > Arthropoda > Insecta > Hymenoptera > Orussidae > Orussus > Orussus abietinus. The sequence continues at coordinate 887,707 of NW_019394241.1, read as the reverse complement.
GAAAATGATGAAAAAGCTGGCCAAAACCTCAAAAATGAAATTTGTATTTTGGGATTATTGGTAGATTGGGAAGAGGGGTCATTCGGACATTTATTGCTAAAAGGATGGAAGCCTAATTGTTTTGTACGGTTCTGAATGTCGATCTAAAATTGACATTCGTACGAATTTGACAATGTTCACAATACAATGTACACTATTAACGAGCATTTTGCATTACTGATAGTTGTTACGGTGTGGTCGAATCATCCAAAAAGTCTGACCTGAAAGTTGAGGTCAAGATGGACGTAACGAGCTGACCTGGGGAGGAATATATGCCGATTAATAAGGAAATGGAATGAGTTTCCTTATTAATCGACGTATGCTCACCTGGGTGAACCTTATTGGGTATAGTCGAATATTAATCAGAAGGGAGAGCAGAAATGTTCAGAGTCATGCAGGAAATTATGCATGGTGGACTTTGGAGCAACATTTGTTTTCTTGTACTCCGGATGATGGTTTCATGAATTATGTCTGGATATGTAATCGTGTTGAAGGACATTTAAGGCGATCTCAATCAGGCAAACGTCCTGGAGGAGCGTCCTTAGTTACCATTAAACATAAATCATTTCGACGTTCGCTTAGCCGCGCCGTAAATAGTTTATTAACGGGCCTAAGGGGGTAATTAACCATTTGATGGCACAGTCTTAATCTCTGCTCATTCCGCGTACGTACATGTGCAATTGAGTTCACTTGAAATTTGGAAATAGAAAATAAAGAGACCGTGTAATGGATAAAAATGAATCGCGCTTTCTAGATGAAACGGTAGAAGAGAATTTTTTATTTCTAGGATCATGACTTTTCAGATTGGTTAACAAATATTTATGATGGTTCGAGTATTGTTTTCTCTCATTAGGTGATATTTTCTCCTCTTTTCGAGTATAGTACCGTCCCTTTCGGTAATTCGATGTAGAAAAGGGAAAGTTAGCAGTTTGCTGTGCGTGAGTGAACAACGGAGCAATTCTGCGATAATGATAGTTTTTAAGGAAAAACGTCAACACGACCAGCGATCCGACAAGTATCTGATAAGGGTGAGATTGTAAAGAGTGGTGCAAGGATTGAAGGAATGGGAGTATGAAAGAGAAAGAAGGAGAAAGAAACGTTTGATTAGAGATGAGTCGAGTCGAGATCGGACATGTTAGCAGTGTTACGTAAATAAATAATCCTTTTGCTGAAACGATGAGCATCGGAAACGAGAAATGGGTCTTGAAACTTTTCTAGATGCCTAACGTACTCTCCTGAAAATCGCCTCTCGGATTTGCAGTCTCAGGACGCGTGCCAGTACGGACCACTTTTCCTTTCTAATTATGGTCTAATGCATACCCGACGAGTTGTCGAGAACCTGTTACGTTAGTGACGCCTATCAAGTTCGAGCTCCAAACTGCACGTCTCATTGTAGTCGTTTTACGCACGCCGAACTGAAAGGTCGTGCGCAATTTTGTCGTCAACCTTGTTTTCTCTTCCACGCACATCAAACACAGAAATTTAGGTATCTATATGTTTTTCAATTATTTCAGATGCCTGTGAAATATTTACAAAATATATGATATTCGTTTGATATCTAGAAAATATAAGACAAATGTTCTGTGCTAGTAGGGCTATCTTTTTATGGGTGTCAACTGGTTGGAAGCCTTCGGATGTGTCCGGACTAATCGATTCTCGTTCCGATGGACTTTTCTGCGATTTGTAGGACCATTTCGAGCGGTGCAACTCGTTTCCAACGGGTTTTGCAAATTACGCAATTTGCTCGACTAGAAGCGATTTGAGGCCTCGGGACGCTTGAGCGATCCCATCGCGTGATCAATCGACGTGATCGGTTCGATCTAGAACGAATTTCGATTCAATCGGTGCAAAGCTCCGAGTCGCAATGTCTTTCTAAATCTCACGTGTTTATGAAACGTCGATTTATACGGGAAATTCATATTGCGGTTATGCAAATGCAGGGTCGCGTAATTTGACTGCTCGCTGAAGCAAGTAGCATCGAATAGAAATGAGTATTCTCTGCTAATCCATTTTGTGATTTCCTATTTTATTTTTATTTTTTCCCCAAAAATATGCAGATATCGAAATAACGTCGCAAATTGAATTTTTTAGTTCACTTTTCATTTGCATTTATTTTTCGATGGAAATAAATGTCTGCCGAACTTGATGGGATAACAGGGACACTTTCTTACGTGCATGGCCTAATTGTGTAAGTTCTAAATTGTCTTGGAATTTATAATTTACGTGTCTGTTTTGTAATCCCCGTCGGTCAGTTGCATGGAGCAATTGTAACGATATTTTATCCCACTTGTACGAGATGGAACAATTGCGTAAGGTCGCAGCGAAATATTCAACTTAACGTAATGAATGATATCGTAAAAAGTAATGACAGTGGTTGTTCCGTAGTTGTGCAGGCTCCAAAGAAATAGTCAATACTACTTTTAATAAAACCAACGGATGCAGATTAGATCCTTGTAAAAGCGTATAGAAAATCTGGTTTGCCTTGTCTCTGTTAGGTAATCATAAAGAGATTACCTATTATCAGAGTTGCTGCACTTTCTTCATCCCTTACATATATATAAACTCTATGCATATATCTTACGCCCATGTGAGCATATTATTGTAATATCAATATGTGTGCTTTTGAGTTCCTACACGGTACGTAATGGAAATTAATATCTGGGAGTACTATTTTCCCTCTATTACAGAAAGCAATTGCTGAAAGGCAAAGACCTTTCTCAATCAGTTTGATATTCGATTATCGAGGCAATGATACTATTACCGACGTCACCAATTAATCTGGAAAAAAGTGCAGATCAATATTTTCTTCAAGGATTGATCCCTAAGATGCCACTTTCACATCCCCTTAAATTTCGCAGCGCCTTTCATATCATCTTAAGAGTCTGGATTTTTTTGTGTGATTACAGGTCGACGAGCAGAGGTCTTTGGGACCGAGAGGCCGAGGTAGTTCGAGGTTCACTTCGAAAGTAGTCGAAGAAGATGTGGGGGCATCCGTAGATGCAACATCGAGGCCGAAGTTCACCCGAAAACATTTGACACCCGAGCGACCCGGGAACGATGTTGGGAAGACCACATCAGAAAGTAAGATCGGGGGTGCCAGTACTTCATGGAAGTATGGAAGGTCGAGTTCGAATCCGGATAGAATCCCGGAAAGAAGAACTCCTTCGAGTGCATCGACCACTTCGGAGAGGAAAAATAAAAACGTGGATCGCCGTCAGGGTAGACATCCATCGGGTACCGAAGAATGGAAAAGGGCGAATGCAGGAACCAGCGAAAGAAATACTGGGAACGCGTCGAGAAGGAACTATCCGAGAAAGTTGAAAATACAAGAAGGAAGAACTGAATCCTCTTCGAAGGGTGCTGCGACATCAGGTGGAGGCGATCTGCAGAAAACGGAAGTAAAGTCCCAGGTTGCCGAGGTCGGGAGTGGACTGGGGACACCAAAGGAGTCAGTCGATGGGGTTAAGAAAGAGCCTTCGGTGGTTCAGACAGAAAGGACCTCGGAGAGACTGGACGGAGCTAGCGGACCATCGGTTTTTTCAGGACCTGTTGAACAGTCGAAGTACAGGACCGGGAGGAAGATAGAGTCTTCGTCCAAGAGGAAATCTGCGGATCTCGATGGTCAAGCCTCGGTTTCAAAGGGTGCTGGAGTGACTTCGACGACGTCGTCCGTGAGAGCTGATGAGGGGCGAAAAGGGAATGGAGCAGAAGGTAGGATAGAGACTGAAATATCAAGGCGGAAGCCTGAGGTAACCGTGGCTAGAGGACTCTCGAGACCTCGAATAGAAAGAACCACCGAAAGATTGGATAGAAGTGGATCATCTGTTCTCTCCGGATCAGCTGATCGCCCGAGATCAAGCACTGGGAGGAAGATAAAGATTTCACAGAGAAGAGTGCCCATGGACTCGGCTGGTCAGGCGTCGGTTTCGGAGAGCTCAGGACGAGTTAGACGAATTACGACGGCACCATCGACGAGCACCGATGAAGGCTTTAAGGGAGTCGCTAGGAACGTGATAGATTCTGCTAGAAGGTACCAAAAGTCCAAGTCAGACGGGATAGGGCTAGAAGTGTCCAAAAGACAGTCCGAAACACGCCCAGATGGAAGATATTCCAGCGCCAAGATCCAACGAACGGTCGATAAAGTTAGAAGAAACGAACCAGCCATCACTTCCGAGGAAGCGAGGTCAAGAAGTGGCAGAAAGATAGCAACCTCGAGGAGTCAGAAAGCGACCTCCAATGGTATCGCGGAAATTGTTGGTTCTTCTGGACGACAAAATGGCGCAGGAGTTCGCGTTACACCTGGACCGAGTTCCAACTCTGCAGTTCGGGAAGACGACATCGGCTATTTGGAGAACCTCGAAGTCCGGAAGGCGAAAGAGGTCGGGCCTCTAGGGCTGGATAGCGCCAGGGTAGACGTTCCTTTGACCGTGGAAGCTTCCGAGATAACGACAACCACTGTCACTGGATCTTCGATTTTTACGACAGCGTCCGATGGGGTTGGAGTCGCGGCATCCAGACAACCACCAACGAGGTCGTCCGAGGTCTTTCGCCGAAATTCGGAGCAAGGCACCACGACCCCGAAAAGTCGGGGGAGGGCAAATACTCGTACCGAGCAGAGGACCGGGGATACCTCGACGGCGAGTTCCGAGAGAACGCTGAGAAGAGGTTCGTCGAGGTTTGCAGAGACCTCGCCGGAGTCTACGGGGAGGTCACGCAATCCAAGTAACGAGAACGGGAATTTCGGAAGAGTACAGAGCGACGGTCGCGCCAGGAATTCCGAATCCCGATCTCGAGGAGTCAACCCCATCGACTCCGGTTCGAGGTCGAAGTCGAGGTCCCGGGTTTCAGAGAATTCCTCGCGGCATCAGGAACCCTCCCTGGAGCCGCGTCGGAGGGTGGCGAATGAAAACGTCAACGTTGGCAATCCAGTTCTTGAGGTCAGGTCGAGAGATCAAGACGGGAGGTCGACCGAACTGGACAATCGGGAAAGATCCAGAGGACGAACGAGAGGGGACGGCATCACGGCGAGGTCGCTTCCTTCGAGAACATCGATCGAGGTTAGATCTACCGTGGTCGATGTTGCCGTTACCACATCCAAAGCATCGACCTTACCCGCCACCGAAGTCAACACAATGACAACCATCTCGGAGGCTTCCTCGACAACGGAAAGCACGGTTACAACCACGACGACGATGCCGACAACTCTTGCCCCATCGTTGACGACCTCGAGGAGAGTAACCGGGTCTTCTACGACGACGCCGAGAGGGCGAGGTCGAGGTCGAGGGCCATCGACGAGAGCCTCGAAGGAGGACTTTTTCAATCACGGACTCGGGTTTAGAGGTAGACACATCAGCCAGACCTCAACAGTTAGAACCGATTCCGTGAGGGGAACTACTTTGCCGACCGGACGACCCGAGGTCGGAGGGCGAGGTAATCCAGGGTGGACTTTAAAACGCAGACCAGGTCATTGGTCGGAGTCTGGGTCTAGTGCAAAGAGGTCGACCTCTTTCCTATCTTCTGCATCCACTCCGCTATCGTCGATTAGCAATGTTCCGGATTTAACCACGGAGACCTCCAGGAGCAACGACGTTGCAGGATCTACCGAATCATTGTTGAACGTGGAAGTGGACCTTTCCACGACGAATCCGACTGCGACCTCATTGTCACCGGTGGTTAGAAGAGGTTTGAAAAGATCCAAGTTGAACGATGCTATGGAAAGTCAAAATCCCTCAAATTCTGGGTCGACGGGAATCGGTAATCAGGGTAGAAGAGGTAACAAGATACACGAGAAACCTGGAGGTACGGGAAGGAACCCCAAAGGCGACCTCGAGGAGAGCGACAACTATCCGGCGGATTTCAAAGCGAAACTGGCGCAACTGGTAAACCTTTTGACTTTTCAATTTATTCCTTCTCGACGGGAGAATGGTAAATCCGTAATCGATTGAAAAATACGACTGAAAGATTTCCTCTTTAAGGGGATGTGAAAGTGGCGGCAAAGAGGTCTCTTTTATGAAACTCTTCTTCAAACTGCGTGTACCGAATCGCATTAAACTTTACAATGTGAATATGGGGAGTATGAGGAAGATCCTGACGCCCATGGAATTTCAATTTAAATGTAATTTCTTTGTAGATGTTTTTGAAATTCTTTCTACAAAATCAAACCTCATGAGTTTCAGGACCTACGTTAGGGCTTTCGAATTCATGTTGTAAAGTTTCAAACGACTTGGTACACCCAGTTCGTGGAAGTTTTATACACGATTGACATTTTGGATGCCACTTTCACATCCCCTTTTATTAATTTGAAGTTAATTGGCAGTTTGCGAATGATTTCAGCAGGGTCCCGTTGTTGCGAAGGTGCAGGAAGTGAAGTCCACTCCGAGCTCGGTCGTCGCTCAAGTGAGTAAGAGTATTTATGAGCTGCGCATATTTTAGATGCATAATCATACTAATTTTAATGGCCACTGAAAAAACTAGTCCGAACTAAAGACTGTTCAAAGGCAAAGGCAGGCGTCTATAAGCGTCCTTTTAAGTCCAGGAAGTTTCGCAAGACTACAAATCGACGATTTTGACAATGAAGGCGAATGCACATTGACTTCTCTTTTGGAGAAAGGGTACACTTTGGTACATACGGTTAAGGTGAAGTGAAACACGTCGAGGAACTTGATCGTGGTCGGTAAAAAAGGTTTTTCTAAATACATACGTTGCCGACGTTCGTTTTTATATCGACAGCTGTGTCGAATCGTATCGAGTATTGTATTAAATGGCGTATTCCATCCGTCGTTTTCCTACAATAATTATAAAGAAATCGACGTAAAATACCGGAAATTCATTCATCGTTTCTGAGGCCCTAATTGGCTGCAGAGGGACACCCTGCGTCATCTGTGATTTTTTATATCAACCAAATTTTCACTCCGGGACTTTATATTACCATCGTTTTAGCATAGAAGTGCATAAGACACTTTTTTTGCCTTTATCCGATTCAAATGCAAGTTTCTCCATTACCAGAGTGTTCTAAATTATCGTACAATTGTCCTGACCCTTTCGTTTCTCATATGCGCCCATAATTATGAAAGTGGTCTAAGTCAAAATTAAAAAAAAAATGAATTTATCACTTATTTCACACGACATGATTTTAAACTAATTTATTCAATGTAATTTTTGAAACAAGAAATATATTACTTAGACCACTTTCACAATTATGGGCACATATCGAAGCATTCAATAATTGGATATAAATCGAAATATGAGAGCTCGACGCCATTTTGTTTCTGATCTGGGCTAAGTTAACAAATTTTTTTTGAAAAATCCAAATTTTGAAAGTGTCAGGATAATTCCTAGGTGCTCACGAGTCGTGTGCCAAAGTTTCAGACAGTTTTATTCAAAACCCTTAAAAAAAAAGTGTTTTACTCGAATCCACTGATTTAAGGGGACTTCACAGAAGTCCTGCGGTAGGAAAATGCGCAACTAGATAATTTCCTTTTTGGTGAAGCCTAGTTGCAAGGTAGTTAAGCGATGAATTACAGGTTAGATCTGGCTGCCATCGGTTTCATAAAAGTGCGTAGAGGTTCATTTAAAGGTAGTTATATATCTTGAGTGGCCGTTTCTTGAGATAATGGCTCGCCGGGAACAATAACTGTGGCACCTTCAATACTGCTCTTAGGGATCGCTCAACTTCTGCAATTAGTTACGCGTGTTTTAACCGTGTTAATAATTACACCTCTGCTTGGCGGTGGCTAGGTGCAGCTCGAACTACCAATTGTTGGTTTCTCGGGATTTCTCCTACCCCCAGTTACGATATTTCTCCTGGATTTTGAAAGGTGCATCTATCATTTTCTTCGAAAATTCTTACTCGGACTGGTTTCTCCCGAAGTATTGGCACTGATCTCACGTGAAAGTCCAATGACGAGCGGGCGCAGTTACTGCAACCGGTTCGCATAGTCCTGTCGATTCTTATTTTTTTTTCTTCTTTTTTTTTATTTTACTTTCGGGCTCCTCTTTGGAGAAAGTGAACGTTCTTCTGGATCAGAGGGCGTGGTGAACGTGGCTCGGCCGACCACGAAATTAAAACCTCTAAAAGTAATATTTGCAAATTGCGTAAGGGCTGTATCCTGCATTAAAAGTAGCCCACCGCGAAAAGTTCGCCTTTGTGCATTTATTAATACCCCTGGTAGCACGGAATAATTTCTAAATATTTCTTTGTAGTCTTTGCTAAATATCTCAACCGAAAGATATTTTTAAGACGTCTTGTAGATCTCATACGAAGATATCTGAAATATTTCTTGAACATCTCAATGACGTATTTAGTTTCAATAATGTATGAACGTATATAGAAATTAGATTTTTTTAATTATGAACATTTAGTAAAAATGCATTTCTTACTTCAGGATTATTATCGGACACTTCATTTGGTATCAAATGACACGAGAAATTTTAGTAATAAATTTATAGTACTTTCAATTGTCATTTCAAAATTAATATATGGCGATCAATTTGTCTCTCGAAATGTGTTCCATAATATCACAGCTGGAGGAATAGAGTGCTATTTTTGGAAGAATTGAAACCTATCTCTTATGTCGATTGGGTGTTACTTCATATGCTAAAAAGTAAAACCGTCGACCTTCTCAATCAAAGGTGTGGTGGAAGTGGTTCGAAAGCTGCTCCAATTAATAAAACAGAGAAAACTTGGCTGGAGTAACCTCGAGATGTATCACCAAGTAAACTTCACAATATTGCATAATGGCTGTCCCTGCCCTTAAATTATTTAAACAACCTCATGTTAACCAGCTTGTCTTCCAAAACGTGTTCATTGATTTTCGATTTTTTACCTGCAGAATGTTATATCCGGAAGAATGAAAATTATGCATTTTATGAAACACGTGGTTTCTAATGTATTGGAGTAATATGATAGCCAATCTGTAATGTTAAAAAACGATCAAATTTTATTTAAATTAAAAAAAAAATTTATATTACTAGGTATTATTTAGTGCCAGAATATGATTTATATATATATTATTGTGACAGACTTCTAATATATATATATCCGTTGATCATGCCGTGTAATTCGGATTCTCTCCACGACATTTGGAAAATCGATTGCGGTTGAATGTTTCGTGATCGGTGGAAAGAATTGATTTATCACAGTTATTCCATAACTGTGACGAAAAGTTCATGATTATTCCGATTGAGAATTACTGTGGCCTGATTTCTCATTATAATGTATAATGAAGCGGCTACTGGTAATATTAAAATAGAGATCATGGTTCACTGAAAATCGTTTATAACGTCAATCCTAAAGAGCTTGACCATTTCATTTCCTTAAATAATGGTACAGCATTTAAATAAAAAAGCAGGTAGGAGGAATAGACGAGGAAATGCATACATTAGTTTCTTGCCGAAGACTACATTTTTCAATACAGTTTGTATAAAAATGTATATTTTCACGTTACATTACATTTACATTCACATAAAGGAGACAACATTTTATAAAAAAGAACTGTATATGTGTACGGTACTGCAATATTTAAATTTATTAATTTAAATTCCACTTTTATTTTTAATATTCATGTAGTCTTTATAACAAAGTCGCCAGAAGTAGGAGTATTAGTAGTAGGGTCTACGCATAAATAATACTTTCCATTCCAAGGCATGTTAGAGTAGATTGTTATTGTGAATAACCATTATTGATTATTCTTGTAATAATTTCAGAGTTACTCAAAAAAATCGCCTAACGATGCTTTATTCGCCGCACAAGCGAGAAGGAAGTTGGAGTCTGCCCAGAAGCTCGTGAAGCCAGAAATAAGAAGCGGAAATGACGACATGCTAGCCCAGTCATCAACAACGGTAATTTCATCGGTGAAAAGACGCCTAGGGAGTCGCGAGAAAGCAACGACACCTCAAACTCGCGAAGAGGTTAAGGTTGTAAAATCTGCAAAGTCGAGGTACGCCGGTCTCCCCGGAAGAGGAGGCGAAGAGAAACCCGCAAACCGCGTTAAAATCGCGAAGCTAAAAACAAGTCCAAGTAGCAGAACAGCTTTTAAACCTGCCCCACGCCGAGAAGTTAAAGAAGTTCCCGATCCCGATGTCCCGAAACCACCAGGGTCGTCCGACGTGGAAAAAGAACTGGAGAACGAGTTGGGAGTAGACCTGGTGAAACCTTTGGCAGAGTCTAAGAAGGTGGAGAAGCCCTTATCGTTTTCCACAACGGCGCCGATGTCCTACGAGGTCGTCACGCGTATCAGCGTCTCTTCCCACGAAGGCGGTCCTTCCTCGAGTGCCAAGTCCATCGTCGAGCCGAAGAAACCGAGTGTCCCGAGGTTTTCTATAGACAATGTAGCCAGTAAAGTGGTCTCCAAGGCGGGGAAGAAGTTCCAGCCAATTAGTTCCGGCTACGTTGGTCTCTCTGGCCTGTCCAATAACCTCGGGGAACTGACCACGACTGCCAAGCCCGTGTTGCCGACCAGCAGGTACAGCAGAAAGAAGAGCCAGGTATTCCGGCCATACGACTCGATCTCCAAGTCCATCGTCACCGAGACTATCGCTGCCAGACAGAGAGAATTCCGGCCGAGAACTTCCACCTACAGAAGGCACTCGGAAGGTCCGACCAGCGCGGTGCAAAAGACAACGAGTTCCGGACCGATCAGCATCGCCATCACTCCTAAGGCCCCCAAGTTCCACGCCACCGTCAAGTCCTCGGATACCACCACCCTGCCCCGTCCAGGACAGGAACACGTTGTCAATCTTCGGGTCTCGAACGGGTCCGGCAATGCTCAGCAACTTCGGCTCCAAGCTCAGCAAGGGCAACTCAACGTAGACAGCAGAAACGATGGGTCTTCGGGCAACCTGGACTCTAACGTCGTCAATCCCACCAGGAGCGTCTTCCTGACCAACCGGAACACGTCTCTCTTGGAACAGCTGAGGAGCACCGTGGCTCCACTTCTTGGTTCCCTTGGTGCCAAGACCCCGGTGTTCTCCGGCGCCTACAAGAACACGAATGGTGGTGTAAGTATTTCAATTAACTTCAAGTGCCCTACCCTGCTTTTCGTCTATTCGAGTGGACAACCGAGAACAATTCTATTGAGCGCAGTCCTCCATGTGCAGAATGAGCCCTAAAAATTGGATGCCGATCGGTGAAATGCTTTTTGAAATCTCGTGGTCGCCGCTAAGAAAAAATCTTTTTCAGAGAGTTGCTGTACCTCGGCGATTTTTAAATATATCTTGAGACAAAAAGGAAATTGAGGTATTAAGTTCAATGATTGTACTATGAAATGACGCCCTGTTTTCCATTAAAAAATGCATTTTAGTTATGAAAAGAAATTCTTGAATTTCGCGTATGATGATTGCATATATAATCCCTTAAGATCGAATTTTGTGTGGGAAGATTTTTCTCAACTTGTTGAGGAGACAACGATGTCAGGATTTGGTGCGATGAATCGGTAACGTTGTACACTTTTTAGACCATCGGTTATGAACATGCCGTGTCTTGGTGTTACAGAATTCCGCACCTAGAATCACGCCCAGTGGTTCACCACCGAGATTTAGTGCAAGATATAAGGGGGCGGAATTGTTTTTGAGGAAGCCCACGATTTATCAACCAACTGTACCCTCTATCACCAGTTCCACGACGCCGTACCCATCAATCGAGGTAAGACCTTCGCAAACGATTCAACTTGTGTTGTACAACCGTCTAAAGTCAGAACTAAAGCCAGGGGAAGCATCTCGTAGAGTTGAACTGCACGTTCTGCTAAGGCCAAATTAATGACCGAAAGCGTGCCCGAACATACACGATATGACTAACTGAGACCTCAATTGTTATTAGACTTTGCCCGATTACGTACAAATAGTTCAATATAATCGAAATCAAAAATGATCTTGTGATTTACATGTATGATCAAAATCTTCTTTACATCAAATTGGATGATATGACTAATTGAGGCCTCATTTGTTATTAGGCTTTGCCCGATTACGTACAAATAGTTCAATATAATTGAAATCAAAAATGATGTTGTGATTTACATGTATGATCAAAATATTTCTTACGTCAAATTGCATGATATGACTAATTGAGGCCTGATTTATTATTAGGCTTCGCCCGATTACGTACAAATAGTTCAATATAATCGAAATCAAAAATGATCTTGTGATTTACATGTATGATCAAAATCTTCTTTACGTCAAATTGCATAGAATAAAAAATAGTGTATTATTCGAATCGACTGATTTGAGAGAGGTTTCACTTCACCTTAAGTCACGCAATGTCGTGTCGGTATTCACAAGTGTGGGTACAGAAACAGTAATTGTGATTTCTCAGATTTGGGTCGTTGAATATTTTATTCCAAGTGGCCAAGGTATTTTTATTTTTCTTCAACTCATTTCTAAAGCCACCCACGTTGCATAATTATCGCATTGGATTTATTAAGCATAATGATAACTTGCAGAGTGCATTATTTTTTTTAAATACCTGTTACCTTTTACATTACCTATGTTCGCAAGAAGTGGAGGAACTTTATTGCATAACGTCCTCGGAACATAATGGATACGAAGTGATGGTGTGTATGACAACAGAAATTCTTAACTTTCCTAGTTAACGCACTTTGTTAGTAAATGTTTGTTATAATTTTCTTTGTTATAAAAGGGCTCATTTGACCATATAATATATACTTCTCTCATACGGTAACGAGTAACTCTCTAAGTTCTTAAAGTACTGATGTAATCCAATAGTATATACTGAGGAATTTCAGGAATTTCGAGGTAAGAGGAAGATGGGGAAATATTAAGGAAAAAAAAAAAAATGGTTTATTCGCAATGATATGTACGGCTATTACAGTAAAACGCGTTCGGCCGTGCGTGAATCGATTTTTTTTTATCGTCTCATCCGTGCATGCCTATTCACATTGCCAGACTGGTATGTGTATGAAAATTTACAATCACGGGCATAAGGAATGCACATTACACAATTATACATGTATACTCCGATGGCAAGTTATGAGTTACATCGCGTCCATTTACCTGATCTTACAATATATATTGAATTTCGAAAATACTATACGTGACGTTACGTTTGAAATAAAAAAAAAGCCGATTTTTTTGGTATGAAGTAATACGTCGAAATTGCGGAGTAAAAATGCCGAAAGGGAGGCTTCATTTCCGTGAAAGAGGAAAAAAGGAATTCTATATGTAGTCAAAAACTGATTATTTATTGATATTAAACTTTAAACACATGTTTCGAGTTCGCTTATGTTTAATGCAGCAGGTTAATTGTACGTATACACGATGCTTACTGCTCTATGTTTTAAGGTAGACTATACGCATTGCGAGTGTACATTTACAGTGTGATGTGACACAAGAAAAATCAGGGTGGCTTTATAGAATCGTATCACTATTTCATCTCTTATTGTACGTTTGTACGGCTTTCTGTCATTTCTTGTATCATAAGATGTACTAAAACTAAATGCGCCTTCATATGTTCTTCTATGCTCTATCTAATTGACGTTACTTCTGTGTACAACAATCAACACTTACATGTCTTTAATTAATATACTGCTTTCAAATGAGCGATTACTCTTAAAATAACCCAATTAATATTTCACCTGCGAAATAAATGCATTTTTCTTCTAACGCACATACCGTGCGACTCTTTTTGCACCTACATCCTCTCGCACCTGTGCATGTTATAAATATGAAACATTCACATTTCTGACAATGACTTCATTTCCTTTTTAAAAAATCTGCAGGGGAGGGTATTCAGTTATTTCATACTTTGTCGCAATGCTTAGAACATGTATAATCTCATATTTTATATTAATGCCAAAGAGGGGTCCATAGAAAATTTANTAAACCTTGAAGAAGTTTGGGAACTAGTCCAAACAGTTTCTAAACACATTTACAAAAATATAACAATGTTATAAAGTTGTAAATTTATTTAGAAGTTTGCAACAAATATGTACTAATTCACTTTTAAGACATCAAATTTATAATTGTATTACAACCTTGTGTACTAAACGTGTATGAATTTTTTTAACAGTGTACATTAGTATTGCACTCGTAATCAACATGCAAAAGTATGAAAAAACCTAATTAATAGAATGACATTATCATAATTTCGTTTCAACCCGATCAATTCTCGAAAACTATTGTACCCATTATTGTGGCTGTTTCCGTAATTATAAAAAAAAAATAGGAGGTGCTTGCAGGCTATTGAAGTAGATCGCTCTTAGTGCAAACAATTTAACAGGAAATAAAGATCGGTCAATGAAGTGATGACATTTTCAGTACTGACAGCAGTGATGAAGGCTTAGTCATTGACCTCTAGTTTATGAATCTGTTTACGAGAAAGTAATAAAATCGGTTTAATGCGTCTTGGGTTTACGTATTACGATTTTTAAGCGTGATTACGGCAACGGTATTATTGCACGAGGCGTAAAACGGCGTTAAACGAAGTAGCTCCAAGGCAGGTAGATCTTTGCAAAAAATTATTATTCGAAGTAGGACTGCCATTATATATTTCTGGACTGCTATTATCGGGATTATTTCACTTAAATCTCCCATCGTACGAGCTTATTACGAGACCCGGAAGCAGTTAAATCATGACGAGTCCGCTGACTTAGATGTATGGCAAATTTAATGTTCAGTCATACATGTTCTTTTTTTTTCGTTTATTTCTTAACATTAATGTACTTTCCATAATATATGCCATAATAAATATACTTAATTCCTAATCGAGAGCGTAACATGTTACATTGGAATTTAATTTATAATTTGACATCCAGGTAAAAGAAAATGAATATAAATTAGAGAGCATTTGCGTACATTATTTTAAGGCAGGCGAAAAATTCAATGTTGATATCACCATTTCGGCTATTAATATTATTTTCTTTTTCTTGATAATACTGCAATGTTGGAATGTTTTTGACTGTTACGTGCCTCGGGTTGGCATGATAGTACATAGCACGAGTGAAAGTATAACGCTACATGTATCTCCAAGAAACATTTTGTAACACGGTGTGTGTCCGTGTGTGTGCACGCAACCTACCTACACACACGACCGATACGTGAAATCTTGCGGAACGCGTTAAAACGTTCCCCCAGAACTCGACAAGTTTGATAACCGGTGCACATAGTGTGAGTGCATAAGAAATTAAAGAAAAAAAATCCGCACTCGAGGTCGGCTACGTGCAAACGGTCGCAATTCGCTAAAATGAGAATCGACATTTTCGGAGGTGAATAAGTCAAGCAAGCTGTATTTACTCAGACTCGATGGACATCGACTAGATTTGTACTATTTATTACCTTCTCACCGTAAATTGTGAGCACACACAGTACACATTCAATATCAACCGTTTCACTTTCTCCAATGTAGGAAATTTTCTTAAGGTGAAGTGAGACACGTGGAGGAACTTGCTCGACGTCGGTAAAAAATTGATGTTAAATGTTTTTTCTGCAACAAAGCAAATAAAAATATATGTTCCGGGCACGTTCGAGGATGATTTTAGACTGCCCTACCTTAAACGCCGAATGAAATGTTTTTTTTTGTCGAAAATATTACTTTTCATAATCGGTAGCTCGTATTCCACTTTCAGTCATCGGATGGATGAAAATTGACATTGATGACATTGCTAGCTTGGCTTGGAATTTACAATGAATGTGTATTAATTCACTGTTAAGACATCAAATTTATAATTTTACTGCGACCTCATGTACTAAAAGTGCATGAATTTTATGAATTTTTTTGATAGTGTAGATAGAAGATCGGGTGATGAGGCGTGACTGTGGATTGCCGCGCTCGTGAAATATTCCGTATATCGGTAGATTCGCGATTCGTTCCCAAGGAAAGGAGTAGAAGTGAATGGCAAGTCTGCCACCTATATTGCGGATCTCTAACTCGAGGAACGAACTCTCGAGGCGAGATCATTTAAGGTATTCAGAAGCGAGGCTGTCCGTGGAGTCAGTCCGCTTTTATTCTTCGTAGTTTGCGCGATCGTTAAGAGATGGCGCGAGCGCCTCCGATATCGGAAAGCTTCGATCAGGTATCCGATCGGTACGATTTTACACTTTAAAAAAAATTGTGTAAATTTTATAACATTTCTGATGAAAGTTTCATTCAGACATGGTATACTAATTTTATAACATAGTTTCAAAATAAATATATAACATGTGTTATAAATTTAGTACACAAGTATGTAGAGCGCCCCCGATATCGGAAAGCTTCGATCAGGTATCCGATCGGTACGATTCTACACTTTAAAAAAAATTGTGTAAATTTTATAACATTTCTGATGGAAGTTTTATTCAAATATGGTATACTAATTTTATAACATAGTTTCAAAATAAATATATAACATGTGTTATAAATTTAGTACACACGTATGTAGAATAATTATGAAAAAAAAGTAATCATTTTATCATACGTGTATAATAATTCTATAATAATTTCAGAAGGCACATTTACAAAATGATAAAGTAATATCATAAGATTAAAGACTCATCTCAGTAAATTATAAATAATGTGTACTGATTTCCGAATATGAAATATATAATTCTCCCACGAAATTATAACATAATGTTATAAAATCGTAAATTTATTTGGAACTTTGCAAAAAATGTGTACTAATTCACTTTTACGACATCAAATTTATAATTTTAGTACAGCCTTATGTACTATAAGTGTATGAATTTTTTTTAACAGTGTAACCACTATCGAAATACGTCCCTTCATCGTTATCAGGAATTTAATGCCACGCTAATATCCTCCCAAATGAAATTTAAATTCACCTCGGATAAACCGGAAAGTGAAGAAAATTATAGAGCAGAGCTCCGAATTGCTCCAGATTACATAACTCGTTTTAGTCGACATTGCGTTGCTGTCCTTGTTTTAAGTCACGATTTTGAAGCGAGTCACTAATAATGCAAGACAAGGGAGCGAGATTATAATTCAGAATGAGTACGATGAGTACGGTCTTATTTCATCAGGGATTTAAGATACACACGATTTTAATTTTTAGACCTTACCCGTTTTTGTGACTAATAACGAATTAACATGGGTATATGGAGAAAATGTTTTCTTAGATTACATAATCTATGGGGTATAGGCATTGGAATAATTGCAGTACCGAGCATATAACAATACCACTACTTTGGACTGTATAAACCTTGAAGAAGTTTGGGAACTAGTCCAAACAGTTTCTTCTTTTCTTCGTTTGGTCTTCCTAGAAAATGTTTCCCATTCTTTGTGTCCTGTAAATAACCGATATGACACGTATGATTTTTTATTTACTGCAATATGCTGTACATAGAATAACTTCTTACCGAACATTCTCTCCGAGCTAGGAGTGCGTTATCCTAATTAGTACGCGTGCTTTGGTACCAGAATATGTAAGTTAACCCTACCGTCTAGATGTACATAATAACAGGAAAATTCTGCAGCTTTTTTTGCAGAAACACACTTCGCACCGATTTCTGTGTACAGCACTACGCACCTTTTGATTCCAGAATTTTGCTCAAGCACCACCGATCGACGTCTCGAGTCCAGGCGAGCCCAAGGTCATAACCTTCTACCAGGCTCTGGAGACAGCCAGCATTACCAACGAACTACTGACGGACGGACAGCAACAAAGGGAGCAGCAACTCCCCAGAGTTGCCCAGGTAGACAATGACTCCAATATCGACCCCAACGGCACGAACAAACCTAACAATGACACCACCACCACCACAACTACCCCTACAACCACAGAAACAAGCACTGTACCAACAACAGTCGGTAATTCACAGACCACAGAAACAACCGTGGACATTAGCGCGACCCAGACGACCGTAACACAGTCCCCCGAGATAGAATCAGAGAGCACGCCTGCCATGGATGATCTGTCGATGATTTCGAGTACTCAGGACTCCATGATGGAGATAACAACGAGTCAAGCAATGACTACGTCCCCTATGGAATTGGATACCATGGTTGCGACCACTGAAGTAGGCGAGACAAGTACCGATGGAGGTCTTGAAATGCGATCGAATCTTATGGAGACGACAACCAGAGATAATCAGACCCCAGGTGACCTTGGAACTACGGTACCTGGAACTCTGACGACAGAAGCTACCGTCACGGAATTGGGAACTACTGTTGGTGTTGTATCTTCCACTGACGCGGGTGCCACGCCATCTGCAGGGACGACCACGGAACTTATCGGTACCAATTCCACCCCTGAAAATCTTTCCGTGCCCACTGAATCGTCCGAAAGTACTACCGAAGCGATTGCTTCTACACAATTCGAGTTGACGACGACTGTTTCGAGGATCGAGACTGAGACTTTGTCACAGGGAAGTGATACGAGCGATTTGTCGAATCCTTCTTTGAGGTTGAGCGTTGATGTCGAGGGTTTTCGAGTTTCAACCACGACCGAAGCGACGACTTCGGTTCGGAATGAGGAAATGACCACTGTTATGCAGATTTCTACGACGGTTGAGTCGAGAGACACAACGACACTTTCCGCGACAACGACACAAGAAATAAATACGAGTGAAGGAGTGAGTCAAGTTCCAGAAACAACGAGCGGATCGGTAACTGAGCAGAGGAGTAATGTCCGGTCAGATGTATCCGAGACGACTGAGGCAATGACAGAATTTACAACTGACGGAACAACGACGACTACGGATAGTTCTGAAACAACAACTTATAGCGATAAGCTAAGTCGTCTACTAAATGTAGACATTTATTTGAAGAATGTGACGGATGAGGTTTTGTCTCAAGTTTCAGAGGGTGAAAATAATTTTCTGGAAGTAGGCTCCGAGTCGACGACAGGAATGGAAAGTGTTCCTACAACAGAAAATGCGATTGGTACAATGGATCTGGGAACATCTATCAATTCATTAGATGTAGAAATAGAGTTGGGTAATAGAATAGATACAGAAGCAACTTCGGAATTTTCTCAATCAATGACTGACGTTTTACAAACGACGGACGCAACGACTGGAACGGTATTAACGACTACGACAACGCTAAGTACTTTAGAAATTATAACGGAAGGGGTTGTTGCGGAAGTTTCAACGCAAGTCCCTGAGAATGTTACCGAAAGTTCAGTAAAAGAAGGAACAACGGAGTCAATAACATTTACGGATCGACTAAATTTTAATGACTCGACGACAGTTCAGAGTGATATAACAACGGAGACTTTGGTTTTAGAAACCACAACTGAAAATGACACGAATACTGGCCCTCTGCTTCGCGGCGGATATTTAGATAATATTGAAAGAAAATCAGATTTAATGGAGAATACGACACAAATGGTTCCAGAGGATGAAATTGCTACCACGATTGCCACGACTTTAAGTCCCGAAATGATAACAACTCCAATATCGGTTAAAGCTTCTCCGAATATCTCCTCTTTGTTAATGGAAATGATACGAGCACTCATACAAGAATCCGAAGACGAGGAAAGAACGACTTTGCCCGAAGAAGAAATGACCAGTACACTGGCACAGGATACAACAATGACTCCGAGCTCGACAGAGAGTCCAGAAGTAGCGATGAGTACCGAAACAATGGTATCAACCGAGCGTGCAGTTGCGACAAAGCTCCCACCCAATCTACTCTCAGAAGTCACCACTAACCCGCCAAGCGATACAACAAGTAGAACAACCACCCCCCAAACCACCCCCGGCCCCATTACCGACACTCCAACAACTTTGCTTGCCCGTTTCCAGGACGCAACGACAACAACCGCCCAAGGGACGGCAGGTTCCGACGTTCAAGCGACAATGCAACCCGACTCGACCACAACCCCCGTGTCCGAGCCAACCTCTTTCACGGAACAACCGACCACTCCTGGACCTGCTTCCTCTGCAACTTTCCCTCCAGCGTCCGATTCCTTCACGACCTTTCCAAGTACGTCAGATACGCCGATCGAAACGACAACGCTAAGACCGGCGACCACCACGGCTGCGACAGAAACGACAACAGCTGCCACAACAACTGCAGCCCCAACAACTACGACTGCAGCTCCAACGACTACGACTGCAGCTCCAACGACTACGACTGCAGCTCCAACGACTACGACTGCAGCTCCGACAACAACGACTCCAGCTCCAACGACAACGACTGCAGCTCCGACAACAACGACTGCAGCTCCAACGACAACGACTGTAGCTCCAACGACAACGACCACGATTCCGACAACGACGGTTCGCGTTGACGAGAACCTTGTTGCCGAAACCACCCCGATGATGGACGTTACAATGATGGCACCGTCAACCATGGGTAACGTGGCGACCACGAGCACCACACAACTCCCGATAGCGACAACCGGGGTGCCAAAGCCTGCCACGATTCCGCGTTGTTGCGGCAATGTTGTACCGGCTACAACGCCAACCTCGACGACTCAATATCTGGGTCGCTTCGGAGCCAACAGACCCAATCCCATCCCCAGAGTCCCGGCATTATCCCCTACCAAGCCACCGGTTCGAGATTATTACGTGTATGGGATCTATCCCAACAAAACCATCGTACGTAAGCGGCCAGAGGACAACCTGATCGACCCGAGGAATTTGGACAACCCATATGTAATACTCGGGATCTTCCCCGATGGAAAGGTTGTGCGGAAGTTCCGCAACGGGACGGTCATACCGGATCCTCCCAGCAGCCCTGTCGAGGTTGTCTTCACCCTTAAAACTACTACCACCACTAACCGGCCCAAGCCCCTTGTCTACTATAATCAGGCTAATAACAATGGGTACTATAATCAGGACGCTGTGTATAATATAGCCAGGCCCGATCAAAACCGCTTCGAAGACGTTGATCTAGGAATTATCGGTAACGCACTTGGCCCTATCAGAGGTTCAGGCTTGTCCAGTACTCCGTACTTAGCTGCCAGCGGTATCACCGACAACAGAATGGTACACTCACAACTTCATCACCTTCCTTTCGGTTGTTTCTTGATCGGTGATTAATGTCCAGTTTTCGGCTATTTCCAATTTTTTGTTTATTGTTTTCCAAACGTTTTTGCTGCCACGGAATTACAAAATGGTTCCCTAGTCATGTTTTGAAAATTAGGAATCCTTTGACTTTTGCTCACGAGAGATTATTTTTTAGTTTTTCAATTAAGTATACAAAGAATGTGTAGTTAAGCAGTAAGCTTGACGACATGTTTGTATGTAACTAATTTAAAACTTTGTTGCTGAAGAGGCAAACTGTTTGAAAATATTTTATAGTAAATCTGTTGCTTCATTGATCATTATTTGTATGCAAAGGACGTAGTTCGTGTGTTAATATTGGTACCGAAAAATATTCGAAGTTCTTTTTTTCTTATATGATTTTGCATACAAAACATGTATTTGTTCCTCCTGTCACCAGGAGTATGTTAACAGCGCGATTGATAATTGACGATTTGTTAATGTTTGATTTACCAAAAAAAGAAGTGCTTTCTTATGGTAAAGTAAAGTAATTTAATATCTCCTCTCAGTACTCGTTCAACATTTTATTCACGTCTTTACGTACCCCTGAACAAATAATTTATTACTTTCCGTTTTCTTGCCTAATTACCTAGCCTAATTTGTTAATTCAGTTTTATTCTTTCGTATTGGCGCTGCAAATTTGCTTTCCTTTGCATCTTACGTCTTCAGTCTCATTAATTTACAAAATTAAGCATTTCTTAATTTAATGATACATAATAATATATATTAAAAAGTATCGCATTTTCTTCCTCACAACTCTACTCGCCGTTTTAATCATTGAAATACGTATAATATGAATATACTAATCCGCTTTGTTTTATTTCAGGATGAGACAAATATCGAAACATGATATTCCTGCAATGAACTTTGTATTGTATATAAATATCTCCTGTACATTTGTACATATATGCTTGCACGTTATGCATTATGCACGCACTGGACACATGCACTAAGCACCATAGTTTATGCCATAGTGTCAAATTTGAATTAGTTTGCCTTTTATTTCAATCTGGCTGTATTTTGTGTATTTGCAAGAAATAGTTTGAGACTGTATATTTGAAACTTAAGTTACGTTTCAGTAAATCTAAACCATGTATTATGACATATGTTGAGAAAAAAAATCTATTGCGATATCTAATAAGTAAAACAGAGATAGTTCGTCATTTTTCGATATTTTTTAAATTTGTTATGTTTCGTTGAAAACAAGTGGTTGGTTCACTATAAGTTACGATGAGTTTCTCGATCAAGGAAGAAGATACGCCAGACAAAGCGTTTAATTCACCCCTTTGGAGGAGATTTTACATACATTTTAATAAAAATAAAAAATTAATACCTATCAAGAATGACATTTCTGCACTGTTCAGCCTTTACTGGACTGGTCACTTGCGTTCAATAGGGAATTGAATTTTTTAAATGACTTGATACAAGTTGTGATAACTTCTTATTAGTCGCCACATATAAAAATCAGATCACATGATTTATGGAATATTTAAACTTTCAGAACAACGTTCCATTGCTGGGACCATCTCCGATTGCTCCAGCATTTCCGGCATTTGCAGCAAGACCGATTGTTTCTACTGGAAGTCCTCTGAGCGTAATAACACCTTCGAATGGTAATATTCAAAGTGGACAAATATTTCAACAAAAGGAAACCGACGAGGCAACGCGAACGAGAGACTCCGGTGGTCAACGAAGTTCTGTGTATATCGGACAGGTAAATTTGTTAATACAATAAAATATTGTTACGAACTTTTTTTTTTCACTTAATTATTACTAAATGAACCAAAATAGTGGTGTAATTGACATTTCGTATCTATTTGTTTACATAAGAAAATATGAAATTAAATGAAAATAGATAAGTAAAATTAATATTTTCACGTACATGGCTGTAGTTACAATCATAATTTTTTTATGCGTTAGTACAATGAACGATCATGTAGACGGTATGTAGATTTTTGGCTTCGCGATTGGTGTACGAAAGGAATTTTTAATTTCATAACGTGATTAGTTTTGAGTTTGTTCTAAGCGAAAAATTGTTACTTGCAGGAAAAATTTGTGAATTACTGGAGTGACAGTGTGCCAAGTAGTAGCCCGAGATTGGTCAGTGTGAAAATCAACTCCGTAGCGGTGAGTCAAACTGTTTATAAGATAGCTTTTAATAAATGACATGAAAGGAAATCTCGAATTGAAACTAAAAATATATATATGTAGTGCAGAGCTGCAGGACAGGTTTCAGAAATTTTAATGCATATTGCTTTTTAGAATGCTGGTAGTGTGGGTCCTGCTGGAGCACCTTTGCCATCCTTGGACATATTGTCCAGTGGTCAATCAGGAAATGACGTCACTGCGCCCCCTGGATTCCCGTGGAAAGATCCCTTAGATCAAATCTTTGGTGTCACAACTAATTCGCCAGTGATTACAGCGTCTGTTGCGTCCAACATCCTGGTGAGTAATTTCGGTGTAAGTTATACTTGTCTAAACTGTCACTTGGAAGCCATCTTGAATCGTTATTGCAAAGTAAAAAATTGATCATGGTATTAATACCGAACGAAATCGAAAGTATGTTATGATATAAAACAGCATATGAAAAAGAAATTACTCGTGGGCACTTTTTTATCCATTACGAGTTCATAATCTGTGATGATTTTGTATCTTTGCAGGAGGACGCCGGAGCATCAAATGCTGCCATCATGGCACGTCCTGTCAATCCATTCGTTGAGGTATTCTCCCCAGTTTCTAGTCAATCTGATACAACGATTCCTCCGTTAAGCACAATGGCAAACCCAACAACAACTACTGCACCATCAACGACAACTACTACTACCCCGTCAACGACAACTACTACTACTACCCCGTCAACGACAACAACAACTACTACTACTACCCCGTCAACGACAACTACTACTACTACCCCGTCAACGACTACTACTACTACCCCGTCAACGACTACAACAGCAAGAACCACAACAACAACTACTACAACTACTACGACTACTACTCCTGCTCCAACAACGACGACAACTACCACAACAACTACTGCGCCACCAACTACCACAACACAACCACCACCACCACCTACAACAACAGCGACTACCACGACAACAAGGCTTCCGACATCAACAGTGGCATCAACCCTCCCTGGGTTCCTTACAGGGAATACAAAGAGACAAGATGCCTTTGGCACGACATTTGATGACCTGGCATTTTTAAACGCTTTGGTAATATGTCTTTATTGTCTTCACTCATAAAACATTAATGTACTCTCTATTCAAGGGGAATATATACCCATCGAACACACTATGTCTTCATGGTCTATTAAATTTTGTTCGTCTGAAAACGGTGGTTTTTAAAAATCCACCGAGTAACGTTCAAATGTTAAACTAGCCATTTCTGGGTGATTGGCATTAAATATTGCAAATAATTTAAACTTGATACCTGAATATAAAATTTATAAACTTTCTCGAAAATATAGTTTATATGGATGAGATAAATTGTTCGGCTTAGAGTCAATTATTTTATAAAGAAGAATGTTGCTGTGTCCATTTTTTAGAAGTCACTACTTTGAAACATGTCATTTTATGCATCTCCTAGTTACATTCGGAACAAAGGTGAAGTAGTTCGTATAATTGTAAACCTTAACTGAAACAAATTTGAGTTCATGACCAAATATCGAGTATATCATTTTCTAAACAAGAATTTTCCTTTTAATGTTTATTCGGATATACATTAAAGTAGATTCATGTTGAATATATTTCAGTTGCAGTCGCCAGGCACCGCTTCTGGAACTACACCTACGAAGACACTTTCGGAAGTAGAACAACTGCTAGCTAACAAGGTGAGTGATTAATTAAAGCCGCAAATGACTTTAGTATATTCTTTTACGATAATTCGATAAGAACAGATCTTCCGTTTCAATTTATTTCGTTTTCAAGGTGGAGTGAAACCCCTCTCTAATCAGTCGATCCGAGCAAGACACTTTTCTTTAAGGGTATTGGGTAGAATCTGAGACTTTTGTTCCCTGATAAATAGTGGAAACTACTATATTGCCGGGGGAAGTGGCTAGTTTGCTTTCACAAACTGCATCAATCTGCATAATGTCTCTAAATCTATGTAAATCGTCCTGAAAAGTGCTCAGTATCGTTCCGCGCGGGTGGCTTACATAAACTGTTTAAAAAAAAGTATATAAATTAAAATATATAAATAAATTATAATAAATGTATACTAATTCACTATTAAGACATCAAATTTATAATTTGACTGCAACCATATGTACTAAAAGCGTACGAATTTTTTTTTAACAGTGTATGGACCATGCTTTTTTTATTCTCGTAAACATTTCTTTTCATAATCGGTATTCCACATTCAGTCATCGGATGGACGAAAATTGAAACGGATGATATTTCTAGCTTGGCTCAGGAGTATAAAGTTACTTTCAACTGCTTGATCCCAGCAGGAAATCCAACGTTAACTTTTACGAGCGAAATCTTGAATCGCGTTTCTGCCTTGCCGCGAGAAATCTCACGTCGGTTCGGCTCGATCGTGGAATGAAGTTATGTGAATCGTTTGTGGCACACTATGCCACTAAATGGCACACTATGGCAACTACTTTGCACGCCATCGGCATTGAAAGGGGCAACCGGCATGACGTCACCCAACGGTCCAATCATCGCAATTCTGCAGCTGGTTTTTACGGCAAACCCGCCGGCTATGCCGACGACAAGCTCTTTGCGAAAAGTGGCCAATTACCGCAAGATCTCTACCGGTTTGCGGGGAAAAATTCTCCCCCTTTTGGTGTGAGCCAACTTTAATTGTGCCCCGCGGAACACTTCGGTGGTGTCCCTTTCGTGCTACCGTTTGGCAGCGTTCTACCCGAAGAATCGGTCAATTTTTTTTTACAAAATACTTTTAAGATTAATTACTCGTGACCTTATCTCTTTAACGATAAATCTGCGGGGAGTTTGATGGTTTTTCGGCTCCAATAAACACAATAATAGTTGTGATGGTAAACTAAACACGTTTCTTGTACAATGGCGGACATGAATGCCTCCCCTTGCAGATACGGCATCGCCTGTGCAGGACGGGAGGGCATTGATGTCTCCCAGTGTACAAGTCAATATTTTATTGGAAACATGAATTTTCCCGTGGCTCTCGAGTTTAAAGGGTCATTATATATATATGACCATTTCATATCTCTTTAATGCATTCTGAAAACGGAGATTTTACATTTTAGATATAAATTGTTCTTTATATACATTTTTATTATATTAACGAGTGTTGTGTTTCCTGCAGATTCTGTCTTTGGCTCTGGACAGTTCGGGTCCGACACGTTCACCAAAGGCTATTCAGCCTTCAAACCTGTCGCCGAATTCAGTATCTTTACTGGAATCATTGAAGACGGGAGGCAATCCAATCGTAATCGACCTGTTCTCGACTACAAGAAGCCCAGCGCCAACTTCGCGGAAACCCCTTCAGATTGGGACGCCTGCTGTGACTACTCCACGTCAGTCGGCTACAGCAACCAGCAGCACAATAACGACTCCAGTTACTTGGAAGACAGTTGGAACATCTTCCACCACCCAGCAGACTACAAGTTCGACGACACCAAAACCAATTAGCACTACCAGACCCACTGTGATCATCACCGCGAAACCTGCACCATCCCCAAAACCGATTCGGACTACTCCAGCTCCAGCCAGACAAGGTTTCGGCGCGAGTTTGTGGCAGACTCTTTTTGGGGGTAGTCTCTTCGCCCCCTACAGTACTCAGAAACCTGCGACAACCAGAAGACCAGCACAACCTGCCAAACGTCCAGTCCAAACAACTCCGAAACCTACCCCAGCACCAACGACGTCAACCACGCCTGTAAATCTCGCAGAATTGATCCTTGGGTCCATTCAAGCTACGCAAAAAACAGCCGAACTACCCATTCAAGTACTTGCCACCACAACTACTGCTGCGCCAAAAGTTACTACGACTTCTAAACCAACCCCTGCTCAAATTGTAACGAGACCGACAGCGGCTAGTAGCACATTCTCCCCAGAGGAAGATGCCAAGTTTTTGGCCGCGTTATTGAACTCTGCACAAGGTTTGGGTAGGTAAAATGAGTTGTTTCTTAATTATTGAATTAGACATACGTCTAAATGTAGCAGGAACACCAAGAGTCATCTATCCTCGTATGTCCTGTTTATCACCCTTACCACTTTATTAGACGATTGAATTTATTCATTGCGGTAAAACCGTGAATCGATGAATTTCCAAAAAGGTTTATAAATTATTTAATGAGGTTTGATTCGCAGGTGGCGCGGGGTCAGCATTAGGCCTATCCCAAGACGACGAGTCCTTCCTCCGAGCGCTCTTGAGCAACCAACCTAAGGTCAAGCCCAGTCCTCCCACTTCTACGAGAAGCGGTGGGAACGACGCTGCTCTTCTGGCTGCATTCTTGAAGGCTCAAGGAATTGAACCCAGTACTCCTCCTAATAATCTTCGGGAGCAACTGCAGTCTTCTGTAAGTTAATCACGGGCTAATTCGCGTTATTCTTTCCCTACATTTTGCAATCGTTGGTGAAAGTATTAACCACATTTTCTCACCGGACTCTGTAATATTCCATTTCTGCGATATTCTAAATTGTTCGAGCAAGGTCCTGAAACTCTTCATCTTGGATTTCAAGCCTACAAGAACCGTAAAACATCGAAAACGTGCACGGACCACGCCATGTTGGTTCTAGTCCATGACAAGTAAATAAACTTTTGATTGAAGTAAATAAATTTCATGGGTTTCAGGACCTACTTTAGGGCCTTTATAATCGCGTGGTAAAATTTCTGGAATACTTTCCCCAACGATTTAACTTCTCATTGTCAGATATATATAGGCTGATTCTTTCATACCCTCTTAAGGTGAAGTGAAAGCCTCCCCTACAAATCAGTCGATTCGAATAAAACACTTTTTCTTAAGGGTATTGGATCAAACTATGATCATATGGAGATCATATTGAAACATATGGAGCTAATATTACACAAGTATTATAAAAATAATATTCTTAAGTAAACGTTTTGCAAATACATTTGCAATAATATTTCGTGCTGCCAGGGTAGTTTCGCTAGCGAGTCGCAGCAGAACAAAGGTATAATGTAATTAAACAATTATCTAACTTATTTCCTTATTTTATCGTCTACGATTTGTTATTTTTGTAAGAATAAAAATGTTTGCACACTTTCAAAGGACTCGTGTTATTCCCTCTTATTGCATTTATTATATTATTTGATTCACAATCATCCACTTCCAGGTTCTAAATATATAGTTTTCTTTCATGGCACCCTTCTGGCGTGATCACTTGCAATTTTTCGCTTTTCCTGATGATTATTTTTTAATGATATTCTTTATTTACTTTTTCAGTCTTCTGGACAGAATAAAGTAGAACCTGCAAGGACTTCCACGTCTCGGCCAAAGACGTTGACGGTGGTAACGACTACGCCTCGACAAAAATCTGTGACAACAGCTTGGTCACCGAGTTCGACATATCCTCCACCGCTTTTTAATTCATTTGGGCCTTTTGGAGCTCCACAAAATCCTAAAGAGTCCGGTCAACCTTTTGGCATTAGTAATGAAGGTGGAGGTGGTGATGACACAGTTCGTAGCCAGGTGGTGAACGCCGCCATTGGTGTAACCAGGGCCTTCAGTCAGTTCCTTGGTGCAGCTATTACGGTAATTACTTAGTAATAAAAATAGTATTATATTACTGACATAAGTAATAATTAATGGATCGACTTAATTCCAAGATATGTGACTCCAACCGTTAGTATCCGTGACTCGATCAGGATTAGATCATCAAGGGCAACTTAGTAATCTGAATAGACATAGTTTCATAGTTTCGATAATCTGGTAATCTCGAGAATTTTTATATTGAAATAATATAAACAAAATAGAGTTCCCACGGAAATCTCAACTGAATACCTTCATTTTTCTTGTGGATTTGTGATATACTCTGTATAATGATTTGCTCTAAAAATGTAATAATAGTAATAGAATTTATAAATATAACGGTGCCACTTGATTATTGTTCATGATGATTAATTTTATTTTACAGGGCGCAGCCCAGCAGTTCCAGTCCTTCGTCAGGAATGGTACCCGATACGTTTCCGAAGTGGTCGGATAATGGATCCCATCAGAAGAGCATACTGTATCAGTTCAATCGTCCATCGGATTGCATCCTAATCGACATATGTTCTAATGATCGCAATTTGGATATCGTCCATCGCTCGCATCCCAAAACAATGAACATGATGCTCCGTTAACATTAACCGCTGAAACGCATTCGCGGTCTCGACTAATCGAACAACAGCGGTCTGAAGAAGAATCAGAATAGCCCGGCCTTGATTCGTCAAGGTCAATCCGAATTTATTATCCGTGACTATCTATTAATCCGTAATGGCCATATTCAATAGACACAACGGCTGCACAATTAACACACGCCACTCGCTTAGCGATTAGATGTTTGAATACTTTTAAAATACTAAATAACGTCTACCAAGCTGTAATGATTTGCCGAGAAGCGTTTTCTACTGAACATGGCCACTATCCAATGTCCATAGTCCATAAAAATCCTCCAACGAGGTGAAAAAATTGTATAAGGAATTATTAGTCTAATAGTTCCTTGCGAGTTGTTGTTTCTTCTAAGTCGATTATCAGTTTGCTTGAACCCTTTGGATCTGGGACCAGAGAAAAGTGCAGCGGTCGTTTGGTGCTCATTGATCCAAATGTCGTAGCCCTAAGTGGAGACCAAACTGGTGGGAAATCTTCCTCTGGTGTAATTAGTTACGTCTTTGCCGGGTGCCCGAAGACGGGCAAAAATAACCACGGGCGTCCATTTTATTAGAAACCAGGAAAAACAAGCAAACTATAATATTCAATCGAACAAGCTAGGGCAGACTTTGGAATATCAAGCGACAAAGCAAAAGGAGCCCTGTTATATTTATAAAAATCCTCCAACGAGGTGAAAAAATTGTATAAGGAATTATTAGTCTAATAGTTCCTTGCGAGTTGTTGTTTCTTCTAAGTCGATTATCAGTTTGCTTGAACCCTTTGGATCTGGGACCAGAGAAAAGTGCAGCGGTCGTTTGGTGCTCATTGATCCAAATGTCGTAGCCCTAAGTGGAGACCAAACTGGTGGGAAATCTTCCTCTGGTATAATTAGTTACGTCTTTGCCGGGTGCCCGGAGACGAAGAGGGACAAAGCGATTCCGCAGCTGTCGGTGGTAGATTTCGGAACGCAGTGTTGAGCACTTCACCCGTTTCTCCGTTTCTTTCGACTTCCGTCCGTCAGGTTCCGGACGCTCGGAACGAGCCACTTTGCAAACGTTTCTAGGGTATGGCTAGTGTAAGAAGCGATACTCGTGAGACATTTGTAACGTACATGCAGGTCGTCTAATTAAGCGTAATAATTATTGTCACTGACGCGAGTCCTCGCGCGTTGCTTCAACCGGTTGGAGCTGGTGATATGCTTGTACAGGTGTAACATAAGTATCGGACAGGCAAGGAAATCAAACTGGCGACTTCCTCGTCGACGATGTCGGGGGTGCTGTACCGTGGACAATTTCCGTCACGAAGTGCCCGGCGGTATCGATATCGCGCTTGTATAGAAACCCCCTTATATACGTAAGGTAGTGACGTAGAATATTGTTTTTTGTACCTATAAGTAAGATCGCAAATGTGTATAGTCCGAAAATATGTCGTAACGTTATTCCATCCTATATGCTGTTTTACATATCCAGGGAATTGAACAAGGCAAGGTGTTCTTATCACCGAAGTGCACGAAGAAACGAACGAATAATAAAAGTGATAGCCGTGTCCAACGATTAGTAGGGAGCGTTTAAATATTAAGAGGATATGAAAGGCGCTAAGAAATTTAACGTCGATATATAATAAAATTCATCTATACCCATTTTGGTGGTAATGCCATTTTGAATACTTAAGTGGTAACATAAGATGGCACCTCCCGTTACCGACATTTATATTCATGTTGAAGTCTTATACAGTCTACGTTGAGAATTATACTAACTGAAGGGTTTCATATGTCATTTCGGTAAAGTAATGAAATTTTAATTATAATACATTTCTTCATGACAAATGAAATCTCATGAATTTCAGGACCTACTTTAGCGCCTCCACATCCACGTGGTGAAATTTCAAACGAATCGGTTCGCCCAATTCGGGGAATACTTTTACTAACGATAAATATTATAAAAAATGTATTTGGCCAAACTCTGTCGAGTCTCGTGGTATTTGATGCTTATACATTTTTTCTCAATCAATTAGTCCTCCGTGGGCCCGCTCGAACGAATGGTCTGACAGTGTGAGACAATTTTCTTTTTTTTTTGTTTTTGCTGCCACTTGTCGCCTGGGAATAGCAGGCTGAACGTTTCGAAGGGTTTTTACGGTCGCATTTATCCCTTCGTGGTTTGAAACTCGAGAAGGATGCCCTGGAGTATTAATTATCATGACTTCATCACGAGGATTTAACGTCCATTAGGAAGATAGATCGTGGCACGTTTTTCTCATAGAATTCTGGATCCTCTTGATCAGTTGACGAGCGATTTCCTTGGCCCTTTAATTCAATTATTTAAAAATGTGTAGTCTGTTCCTCAGGTACTGTAAATTAAACATTGACGTTCCCGATTAACGAAATACTCGCAAATTTCTCTGTCACCTATTCCACGTATTGAATTTTTTCTTAATGTCATTATTTATAGATGAACGGTAATAGCTTCATCAGCAATAAATTACGGTTTGTCCCAATAGCACGGCATTATTTTAGAACAATACACCGCCATTAGGAACTCCATGTTCACGTGGTGAAATTTCAAACTAATCGGTACACCTAAATCGGGGAATACTTTCAGCAACGATTTGACTTTTTTTATATACATATATATGTATATATAGGCTGACTCTTTTATATAACTGTAAGGGTAGGGAAGGAAAAGGAGGGGAAAAAAAAATCAGAGAACGAACTGCGAACGGTGAGGAGAGGCCGCAGGGGCGCACGCGCGCAACCACCTGTAAGACGATAAATAACGGAATCGCTGACAATGGCGAATCGCTCGGCCACATGCCATTCGCCGGGTAATTTAAATAAATTAACACAAAGGCTGGATCGCACGTGAAGGGACCCCCAGGGAGCAGGGCAAGAGGGGACACCTCTGGGTCGCTGAGGAGGAACACCCACGCGTCCCTGATGTGCCGGAGCGCCGTGTACCACGTTCATTTTTTCCCGGGATAATTACAGCTAATGGCAGTCGGCTGCTAGTGCGCACCGAGTCGTGTGTGCATTGTACGCGACGTTATGTACCATTATGCGCGTCGATATTTAATTTATCGACTGAATCGTTAAGTAGATTTACCCCTAGACTCCGTGCATGCTCCCATCGGGTGCCCGTTGATCGATGTCCGATTTAACAAGTTTCTCCCGCAGGATTGAGACGTTCCTTCGAAATGGACCTTTTATATGATATTTTATCTAGCGTTATCAGCTATCCGCAAACGCAGTCTTTCGGTTCAGGTGGAGTGGAACCCTCCTCAAATCAGTCGACTCGAATAAGATGGCGCAGGGGGTCCCTCTGTAGTCAATTAGGACCTCAGAAATCAGGAATTCAGAGGATTTCTGGAGATTTACTTGTTTTAAAATGAAGATTATATGTGCCTATAATTATGAAAGTGGTCTAAGTCATATATTTTTTGTTTCGAAATTACATTGAATTTAGTTTGAAATAATGTGGCGTGAAATAACTGATAAACTCATTTTTTTTTTCAATTTTGACTTGGACCACTTTCATAATTATGGGCACATATAAGGAATAGGAGCAAGGATTTTTGGTACTATGCCGGAAAATGACACGATTATGAATATTAAATTTCGCGATATTATCCTTTCTGGGAGATTTTTTAGTGAAGAAATGATGACCTTAGACGTCGCGTTAAATGGTCTTGGGGTTAAAATGAAGATTAAATAAAGAATAGGGGCAAGGATTTTTGGTACTATGCCGGAAAATGACACTATTGTGAATATTAAATTTCGCAATATTATCCTTTCTGCGAGATTTTTCAGTGAAGAAATGGTGACCTTAGACGTCGCGTCAAATGTTCTTGGGGTTAAAATGAAGATTAAATAAAGAATAGGGGCAAGGATTTTTGGTACTATGCCGGAAAATGACACTATTGTGAATATTAAATTTCGCAATATTATCCTTTCTGCGAGATTTTTCAGTGAAGAAATGGTGACCTTAGACGTCGCGTCGGGTGGTGTTCGGACCGCTTCTACACGTACGCGAGCAGTCGAGTGGAGGCCTTCGTCTGTCTCGTTCAAATTTACTGTTTACTGTTAGATTCTTTTTGTACGTGTACTTGGGAAGAAACTTTCTCCTATATAGTGCAGATCGGCTTAAGGCGAAGTGAAACACGTCGAGGAACTTGATCGACGTCGGTAAAAGAGGCTTTTCTAAATACCCACGTTGCCGACGTACGTTTTTATAGTGTCAGCCGTGTCGAATTATATCGAGTATTGTACTAAATCTGTGGTTTTCGTAGTTATTCTAAAAAATCGATAGATCGGTATCGAAATAATTGAAACCTTCGACGAACTATAGATCTTCCTCGAACGATCGTTATCCGACTATCGATAATCGTCCGGAAGAGGAGTGCTCGTGAATTATCGGGAATGCAAGACTCGCTTGCAGAAGTGAACGAGAGCCTCGTGACGATCTTCGGAAAATTATGCGTTACGTAAAGCCAGTTGTGAAGTTAATATATATACGTTTAAAATCGAATAGGAAAAAGAAAAAGATTTTGGAAATAATCTCGGATGCTAATAGGCTATTATAAAGCGAGGTGACATTAAGGTGGAGTGGAACTCCCCTCAAATCAGTCGACTCGAATAAGACACTTTTTTTAAGGGTGTTGGATAAAACCATCTGAAACTTTGAAAGTATTCTCTGAATCGGTACACCCAATTTGGGGAATACTTTCATTAACGATTTGACTTCTCATATATATACATAGGCTGACTCATATCACTTTCAGTGAAGAAATGACGTCAGAAAAAAATAAAGCAGAAAAGAGAAAAATACATGTCTGCAGTTCGTAATTTTAGTAAGGACTACATACGCTATGAGATAATGATTTTTAATTTAATTGTTTGGAATCCCATTCGATAAAATCTCTTTCATATCACTTTCAGTGAAGAGGTGACGTCAGAAAAAAATAAAACAGAAAAGAGAAAAATACATGTCTGCAATTCGTAATTTTAGTAAGGACTACATACGCTATGAGATAATCAATGATTTTTAATTTAATTGTTTGGAATCCCATTGGATAAAATTTGGTATTGGGACGAAATAATATAAGGATTGCTAGTTACAGTTTGGATAAAATTGAGGTATACGAGAATAACTGCAAGTTTATGAGGCGTCACCGGTAACGAGGTCTCAATGAACTTCCGGAAAAGCACGGATAAATTGTGCAGACCTTCGGACAGGGTGAACGGTGCTCGAGTTTTTAGTTTATGCATCAAGGACGATTCTTTGGTAAATGACTACGAGTATAATTACACGGAAGATGTTGACAGGACCCGATGTTAAGAATTTATTGCAGTTCCTACTTGATATTTAATTAATACGTGTAATTCATTCCAGAGTCGGTAGAGAGCCTTTGAAGAGATAGAGTTGATGTACAAAGATTTACTGACTTTCTTAAGGTGAAGTGAAACACGTCGAGGAACTTGTCCCACGTCGGTAGAAAAAGGTTTCTCTAAATACCTACGGTGCCGACGTACGTTTTTATATTGACAACTGTGTCAAATTATATCGAGTATTGTACTAAATGGCGTACATCTGTCGTTTTCGTACAATAATTGTAAAGAAATTGAAGTAAAACTCCAGAAACCCTCTGAATTCATAATTTCTGAGGCCCTAATTGACTACAGAGGACACCCTGCGCCATCTGTGATTTCCGTGCCAACTAAAGTTTCACTCCAAGACCTTGAATTACCATCGTTTTAGCACAGAAACGCATAAGACACTTTTTTTTACCTTTATCTCGTACAATCTCTCAAAAGGCGACCGATTAATTTCAGATGATGTGAGAAAATAATAATTTTTCCTATTTTCGAGGAGTGTTAGTAAAGTAATAATGGTTTATTCGTTTTCTATTAACATCCACATAAGATTGTGAATCACTTCCTGTGTGATATAAAAATTGAAAACTCCGTATAAGAATTTCTTAAAAAAAATTAAAATCTGTTACATGCACGAAAACATTCGATAAGAATTATTTTTTAGCATCATCGTATTTCACGAGATAGTTAACAGATACATAGTTTAGTGGCACGAGTTCAGAACTCCAAGGACTATGTACATGAAAGAAGATATTGTACCTTTGAATACTGTGTACTAACAATAAGGCTAAAATGATGCTCTATCACGAATTGGACATTTTGATATACACCATTTGACAATGAATTTACAACGAGATGCAGTTTTAATTTCTGATAGTTCAGATGGTGTATGCTAGTTCAAACTGCATATTGTTTTATGTATACTCATAAATGTCATATAAAACGATATAGGGAATCTAAGATCTTATCGCGAGCAAGCGTCGGGGTTGAGTGTTTTATTACCATGATTTGAATTTTCATATATTACCAAACCCTGTAACCCCCAGGTTTGCATCGATCTCACAAGATTTTCAAAAAGAAAGTATTTAAATTATCAAAATAGATTCCTTTCCAAGAATTTTCTTGACATGATTTCGATGAGACTGATTCATCCGCGCGTGAATTCCGTAAACCAAAAAAGGATACTTAAAAAAAAAAAACGAACGTCGATTTCTTTATAATTATTGTACGAAATCGACATATACAGTACGCTAATTAGTACAATACTAGATATAATGCGACACAGCTGTTAATATAAAAACCAACGTCGGCAACGTAGCTATTTAGAAAACCCTTTTTTACCGACGTCGAACAAGTTCTTCGATGTTTCACTTCACCTTAGAGTTTGGCTTCGTTTCTACCTCCATCCAGTTGAAAAAAAAAAAAGAAAATAATTTATATTTATTAATGCCTCGAGGACAACGAAGCGCCGAAGGAATCTCTTACGTGGGCGGTAATTCCCGGAATCGTACGGAAGAGGTCGGATAAATCGGAGATTGGCAAATCGCCTTGCTCGAGTCTCACGGCTACTGCTCTTAGAGTTGCATCTTGAATCATTCAAATGTAGCAACGCACAATGACCACATGCGTGAATCACCGTGTAATGTCGTCCGCGTCGCTCTCTAGCCGCGCTTTTACCGCCGCTTCTTGTCGGCGTTGTTGCAATCACTGCTCCATTCCCACGGTTAGGACTCACTTCGCAATTGCAACAATGCAGAAATAACTGGGATCGATGGAATCGCGATGGCTGCTCCCGAGAAGCGCGTCCCTCTGAATGCTCCTTGGTCGAATGATCAGGGTCCATATTAAAACCACGTCACCCTGACCCTGAGAAAATGGTTCTATTGTGACGATTAAAATATTGTTTTATGGGAAACATAATACAGTATAGATGTAAAAAATATTTGTTCGAAAAATTGTATAAGGTATCATACGATAATAAGGAAGCTCCTTGGTCGAATGATCAGGGTCCATATTAATACCACGTCACCCTGACCCTGAGACAACGGTTCTATTGTGACGATCAGATTGTTTTATGGGAAACATAATACAGTATAGATGTAAAAAATATTTGTTCGAAAAATTGTATAAGGTATCATACGATAATAAGGAAGCTCCTTGGTCGAATGATCAGGGTCCATATTAATACCACGTCACCCTGACCCTGAGACAACGGTTCTATTGTGACGATCAGAATATTGTTTTATGGGAAACATAATACAGTATAGATGTAAAAAAATTTTTCTAGAAGAATTGTATAAGGTATCATACGATAATAAGGAATGAATGCTCCTTGGTCGAAGGATCAGGGTCCATATTAATACCACGTCACACTGACCCTGAGAAAACGGTTCTATTGTGACGATTAGATTATTGTTTTATGGGAAACATAATACACTATAGATGTAAAAAACATTTTTCTCGAAAAATTGTATAAGGTATCATACGATAATGAGGTCCCCAGGCACGGCGGAACGTGGAATATCCGTAAATTAATCGTATATAAATGTTTATTGAACGTATGTAAGATATATATAGACATTTATGAAGTCTATTGTAGATCCACAAAAAGGCTAGATGTCCGGACATGGTACGTAATGTATAAATATATCGTAGATATCTACAATAGATGGTCTGTAGATATTCATACGTATTTGTAAAGAAAAATTAAATTCATAACACTTTAAAATACGTCTTTTAACTATATTAATGAGATATGAGGAAGGATCGGAAGTTGATCCTGCCGGTCATGTTACTTGACTTTTCGAGCATCCCGAACCCTTTACCTTGATTTGTGGGTCCTCAGGGTTGATTTCGCCGACCGTGGTCATCGATTCTTCTCGATCGTTTGAAACCGTAGAATTTCTCCTTCGGGTATCGATCGTAACTCGAATGACCGGAACATTGGGGTTCATCACGGACGGATTCGGTGTCGGCCCTTCCGGATCCTCCAGATCCGGCCAATCCCTTAGACCATACGTATCTAGACCTCGCATTAGACCTCCTACCCCAGATTTTTAATACATATATATAATAAGCAGAATGACTTTAACTGTGTGGGTGAATCATCGAGACACGTGGTACGTACATTCGTTTACCCTTACCACTGCAAGGCGGTCAATAGAAATACATGGTCTAAAATTCTGATTGGGTCCATGTGTTATTCAAGTTTACCCCTTTAACTGGTGTGCGAGGTCTAGATATTTCCGGTCTAAGGCCAATCCGCGAAAAGTCCAACGGAAGCGGATCGAAGGAGGGACGGAGAGGTTAGGTCGGTCTGAGAAAAATCGAGGGGCAGCGCGAGAATGCCCGGGGCCCCAGAAAACCGACGAGGGTCCGGGGACGAAAGTAGCAGTCCTATTCCGGAGGTGGGCTCGAGAAGGAGCCCGGAAAGAGGAGGTGGCGAGGAGGAGGCCGGGAGAGTAACGCAGGAGCAAAAGGCAGAAAACACCGGTAGGCAGTTTTGTAGCTGTTTTTATCAGCTTCTGGGCATCGGGGGTCCAGGCGGACGCCGGGACGCATCTTGGGGGGCTCGTGTGGGAACGTACGTCTCTTTAGCAGCGCCCCCTTCCCCCGGCCGGCCCCTCGGTGCCCGAGCAGCCAACTTCTCTTCCTTCTTTTACTTTCATTTATCCTCGGTGCCCGGGCTCTTCGCGTTCGCCAGTCCCGGCGACTTGTTCGGCCCCCCTACCGCCACCCCTCTACAACCAGGACCTCTCGCTCCGCTTCCCCGTGGGCCTCCTCGTGCCCCTTCCCTCTCTCTCTTTTTCTCTCTCCTCCTTCTCTCGGGCGAGGGTCATCGGGGTCACCCTCCGCGGTGCATCGCTACGTGGTGCCCTATATTTACGCACGGTAAGAGCACCCTCGAGAGGTGGGCCCCTGGGAACGGGGTAGGGGCTGCTCAATAAGCGCCGGCCGAGAGGGCCCATCTTAAGCTCCGTTCACCCTACCGACCGGCCACTTCCAAGCCCAAGGGGTCAGAGACTTTCCGAGCCGGCGAATCTGTCCTATATCGAAAGGTTTCTTCGTTTTGCCTACACTTTGTACATTTTTAGGAAAAATGTACCCTCTGGTGTTCCTTGGGCCCCTGAGAACGGGGTGGGGCTGCTCAATAAGCGCCGGCCGAGAGGGCCCATCTTAAGCTCCGTTCACCCTACCGACCGGCCACTTCCAAGCCCAAGGGGTCAGAGACTTTCCGAGTCGGCGAATCTGTCCTATATCGAAAGGTTTCTTCGTTTTGCCTATACTTTCTACATTTTTACGAAAAACATTTTTACGAAAAACCCTCTGGTGTTCCTTTTGGCGGAAGTGACGCGGACGTCGCTGTTAGTTTCGGCA
Organism: Orussus abietinus; assembly: GCF_000612105.2. Lineage (NCBI taxonomy): Eukaryota > Metazoa > Arthropoda > Insecta > Hymenoptera > Orussidae > Orussus > Orussus abietinus. The sequence continues at coordinate 848,690 of NW_019394241.1, read as the reverse complement.
TCTACACCGGGTGTACACTTTCTCAACACTTTCTACCCTCGACCCCGAGCGAGGGCAAGATGTTATAAAAGTGTAGGTCGTGAATTGTAATGCTCCGTCGCGCGCTTGTAAATGCTCGGAAATATACCTTTTCCATCATACGAATACAGAAAACGTACCCACAAAACAAATGAATTCGACGGACATCATGAGTAAGTGTTCATCATCAGCATTGTAAATGTTTATCAGAAGTTTTGAAATAAATATTTTCTTACGTGAAACATATTTTTCATGTGTGTTTTATACGCGCTTGTAGGTGCTCGGAAATATGTCGGAAATACGAAACGGTCAAAGGGCCACGAAGATAAGCGGTTAGCTCGTAAATGGAGGTATTAATCAGGGATGGGATCCTAAGAGCCAGTTTATCTTCAGGATCGCTAATTTATCTGAGTTTAGATCGTTGACTTCTCCAACGAGAGTCCAGAGGGAACGAGTGGAGTGGTCGATGTGAACGGAGCCTAATCTCGTACGGGAGACCTCATGCGAGATGCCGCGGTGTGGTCGCAATGGCGAACCTTACGGGGATCCTTGATGAAAAATCTACGGTATCTGAGGTACGGATCCGTCGAACAATGGGATATCGTCGGATGGACTCGATTCGAGTAGACAATTACCGAATTACGAGCGCATCGTACTTAAGGGGTAAAGTGTATGCTAGTACACCGCGGAATGTTACTTTTTTCTTCTACCACGGAATGCTATCACTGAATTATCGATCTGGAGATCGAAAGTAATTTCTTGACGATCTTCCTCCTTGGGGTTTGCTGCTCTCTAGACTGTTAAAAAGATTCATATAGTTCATACACTTTTAGTACATAAGGTTGCAGTAAAATTATTTATTTCATGCCTTAACAGTGAATTAGTACACATGTATTATGAAATTCTAAGTAAATTTATAATTTTATAACACCGTGATGTAATTCTGTGAATTTCCGGAGGGAAATTATAAATTGATATTTCAATTTTATCATCATAAGTTTATTTTTGAAGAAATTTAATCGACAGATGACAAGTGTCGATGGTACTGGCGGAGATGCATTGTAGCAACATTCTTGAAACGTTTAATATCAAGCACAGATCAACCCAAATTTCTAACATATATTATAAATTTATTACACATATGTGCCCATAATTATGAAAGTGGTCCAAGTCAAAATTAAAAAAAAAAAAATGAGTTTATCAGTTATTTCACGCCATATTATTTAAAAGGAAATTAATTCAATGTAATTTCGAAACAAAAAATATATGACTTAGACCACTTTCATAATTATGGGCACATATGTACTTCGAATACACATTTTATTTGAAAATATTTTATAAAGTTAGTATACCATGTCCCAATGAAACTTCCCACGAGAATGTTATAAAATTATAATATTTTCTTTAACAGGGTAGAAATGCTTCTTTTCGTCGCTTCGCCCCCTGGAATTATCTTTCTCTTCCTCTTGCGACGGAGGCAATATTTTTAACGAACGCAATGAAATCCCAGATTTAGTCGATTCGCCGACTCCGAGGTATATGCGAACATGTGTTCCTACGAAGGAAGGGGAGGACAAAGTTGGGCGAACCGAATGCGTTCGGGGTCCTATCGGTTTCTTTTGACGAGTTTCCCCTTTTACGTGGCGCTTCCCTGTCCCTTGACTTCCTTCGACTTGGCCCCTTCCCACACTGTAGCTATAAAAATGACGAGGGCTGCTCGCGCCGCTCAGAAAGGACTTTTATTTCGCCGCGCGTCGGTCTCTCACACGATTTTGTCTCCACGAGACCGCCGGCAAAACAGCTCCATTCACGAGCCCATTTCATTCACTGGCCTCGGATCCGAGCTCGAATTACGCCGCCGTGAATTAGACTTTTTTACTTCCCTTCCCGTTACGTCGTTGCAACTTTTTCCACAAGCTGCCGGTAAGAAGTCCAGTTTTTCTAGGCTCTTACGCATCGAGGACTTCAAAGGGACTGGGATAAAGATGACGTCGATCGAGCCATACAGATTTTGAGGAGACCGTTTTTTCTTCCGTTGCCATCATTTTTAAATAGTCACGCTTATATATTCAATATATCACGATTCGTTCTAAGATGTTCTTAGGCTTAAGGTGATATGAAAGTGTGATATATCCGTACCAAAAAGTCCAAATATTTATACAACTTTTTGTCCAATCTGGGTGCACCGAATTATCCGAAACTTTAACACGTGATTACGGCGACTCTAAGGAAGAACGCAAATTTCATTTTACGAAGAAAAATATATTTTATTGGTCCTTGTCCGAGATAAATGCAACATTTTTTTTTCAAAAATGAAACTTCACGAGCAGTGCGTTCTTCCTTAGAGCCTCCATAATCACGTGGTAGATTGCCAGATAATTCGGTGTACCCAGTTTGGAGAACGCTTTTATAAATATTTTGAATTTTTGGTACGTATATATCACACTTTCATATCACCTTAAGAAGAGATCTCCCCTTAAAATGAAGAAACACCGATTTTTCTCCATTTCGAGGGAATTTCATCGATGAATCTCCTTTTGGACGCTGACTCCCGTGGACTTTTTTCAAGAACTGGTTCATAATGCACTCGACCCCGATTGTTCATATTCATCGCGAGTCCGGTTATTGAAATCGAGCGTTCAAGAGTCGACTCCACCCCGTCACTTTCGTTTCTCATATCAGTCTTCGATAATTGGATGTCGATCGAAATATAAGAGCTCGGCGCCATTTTGGTTCTGGTGTGTTAAGTAAAAAAAAATTTGTTTAAAAAATCCAAATAATGAAAGGACCAGGATAATTCCTAAATGCTCACGAGTAATGTGTCAAACTTTCCGGCACTTCTATCCAAAACCCTTAAAAAAAAAGTGTTTTATAAAAAACGACTAATTTAAGGGGCATTTCACTTCATCTTAAGAAGAGATCTCCCCTTAAAATGAACAAACACGGATTTTTTCCTCCATTTCGATGGAATTTCATCGATGAGTCTCCTTTTAAGGCTGTTGGACGCTGACTCCCGTGGACTTTTTTCAAGAACTGGTTCATAATGCACTCGACCCCGATTGTTCATATTCATCGCGAGTCCGGTTATTGAAATCGAGCGTTCAAGAGTCGACCCCACCTCGTGATTATGCCAAGGTTGCGGGAGGACGTTAGACGTTCGAAATTTACGATTGGATTGAAATTCCGCGAGCGGAAAACCGAGGAGCCCCGTTTAGGTCAAGTCGGATCACCGGGGGATGCTCCGGCGGGGCGGCGAGGGATTCGCCGTGGCACGAAATGTGTATCGAAACCCCATTGTTGTTGAGTTATGCGCAGGTCGTAGGGTCAGGGAAGATGAGAGAGCCTGATTCGATTTTGATTTACCGCGAGGCGCAATGCGTTCCGATGCACACGCGGGATTAATCGGCCCGGTGGATTAGAACGAGATCTCCTTCGATGACCGCGATCGCTCGGATCTTATCTTCTCCAATTAGGAATAGCCATGCTGATTAGGGAACAAAAAAAGGAGCTAATTTGCGGATAATTCCATCGTTAAGTTCGTAACCCATGACCGCGTAACGTGTTATTAGTCCGTCTACGAATTTCCTCATTTCATATGTACTTAGTGTACACTGTGAAAAATATTCATGCACATTTAGTACATAAGGTTGCAGGGAAATTATAAATTTGATGTCACGAATTTCCTCATTTCATATGTACTAAGTGTACACTGTGAAAAAAATGCATGCACTTTTAGTACATAAAGTTGCAGGGAAATTATAAATTTGATGTCTTAATAGTGAATTAGTAGTTAATAATGATTACGATTACTGGATAATTACATCGTTAAGTTCGTAACCCATGACCGCGTAACGTGTTATTATTCCGTCTTCCTTACGAATTTCCTCATTTCATATGTACTATTAATATTACTATCAGAATTTGTATTTGTAGGTCGTTCCTGATGGCGTTGCATAATCTAAAACTGATTCGGCAATGAGTCAGAAAAGTAGAAAACGATATAAACGATGTATATCGATGAATAAAAGATACGGAATTAAAAATAAGAAAAAATTATAAGAGGAATGAATGCTCCCGGAAAGAAATTATGTACTGTTGAATATTGGATTTATATACCGGTTTATTAAAAAAGGACGGAATTCATTATTGATCGCTAGTGGATTTATTTCCGTTTGCTTGAAAAATTCCGCGGACTTATTCCGGGTTTTGAAGGATTTATTACTATAATAGTGACAAATAGAAGCAATCGTGTCGTAAGTGGAATGGATAGAGACTGAATTAGCACCGCAGGTCTACTTGTTTAACATTTACCACATTACATATGTACTCGCTATAAAATGTTCGATATCGGTCATAACATTATGTGTAGAACGCGGTGAAATCTATTGTACGGGAAACATTTACGAAGGTCGTATAGGAAAATGCCCCCAGGGGGGTGTGAATTGTAAGTATCATTGTACAACGAGTTATGGTAATTTAATTTGCTTAATAGCTTTCATAAATTACAAAAACTATGAGGAAATCTAATCACCCGTTTCGTTTATCTGCAGGTAATACATGATCCCCGAAATATTCTTAATTTAATTCCTTGGAACGACTTACAAGCGGAAAAACATGAAAGTAATACGAGTATTAAACAAATTATGACAACTCGAAATTGTTCTCATTGACTGAAACATTTATAATGGAATTAAGATTTTGAATTTCGAAGTTTCGATACAGCGTTCTTTCAAAATGGCCGTTTCGAGATCCATCGCGACTTTCAAGCTAAAATACATGAAAGTAGTACGAGTATTAAACAAATTATGACAACTCAACAATTATCTTGATGACTGAAACGTTGATAATGGAGTTAAAATTTTGAATTTCGAAGTTTCTTGATGACTAAAACGTTGATAATGGAGTTTGGATTTTGAATTTCGAAGTTTCGATACAGCGTTCTTTCAAAATGGCCGTTTCACGATCCATCGCGACTTTCAAGGAGAAATACATGAAAGTAATTCCAGTATTAAATAAATTATGACAACTCGACAATTATCTTGATGACTGAAACGTTGATAATGGAGTTAGGATTTTGAATTTCGAAATTTCGATACAGCGTCCTTTCAAAATGGCCGTTTCGCGATCCACCGCGTATAAACGACTTCCAGTGGCTATACGAGTGTGCCACGTTCGCAAGGAATTCTTGGGATCGTCGTGTCTAGATTTCGCGTGAAAAATTGCTACCATGCGCACGAAGCTGAGGGAACGCGAGTCGGCGTAAATTAAACGTTTAGTTTCTTCGCCCCGGGTGCGTTCCCGGCGCTTGCGCAGCCGATATGCGTCCGGCGAGCGATTAGTAATTCAAATTTTCGCGCCTTTGCGTATCTCAATGCGTGCTTATGTTCATTCGGGACGGGAAGCAATTGCGGAAAACCTCTCTATTGCTTTCACGAACACCAGAAACCCCCTGAATTCATGATATCTGAGGCCCTAATTGACTACAGGGTGACACCCTGCGCCATCTGTGATTTCAATGTCAACTAAATTCTCCCTCCGAGACTTCATATTACCATCGCTTTAGCATAGCAGCTTATAAGACACTTTTTTTCCCTTTATCCCGTTAAAATGCGAGTTCGTCGATTATCAGAGTGTTCTAAATTGTTCTAAATTGTCCTAACACTTTCGTTTCTCTTATCAGACATTTCAATAATTGCATACTGATCGAAATATGAGAGCTCGGCGCCATATAGCTTCTGGTGTGGGCTGTTAAAAAATTTGTTTAAAAAATCCAAATTTTTAAAGTTTCAGGATAATACTTAGGAGCTCATGAGCCATGTCTCAACCTTTCAGACAGTTCTATTCAACACCTTTGAAAAAAAAAGTGTTATTCGAATCGACTAATTTAAGGGGGGTTTCATTTCACCTTAAGACAATATGTTGGGGCGAGCCAATGCGGAAGGGCAGTTCAAATTTTCCCGCCCCTCGGCGCCACGTGGCCGCGAGGCGTCCCGTCTCGATGTATAAATCACCGGTGATATCGGATTAATGGCGGCGGCGCAACGCGGGACTTTCGCAACTGGGAAAGACCCGAGCTCCCGGCGGCGTGCGTGTAAACCGGCTTAAGTAGCTACGCTGGTCACCGTTGCTTGGTAGGCGGTTGAGTAACTGCATCTCGGCTATTTCTTCTCTCTTTATATATATCTGCATACACCCGGCGACATTTCTTCGGCCGGTCGAAGAAAGAGTTATCGGAGGTTAAGAAGAAATTCAAAGAATGGCCGACAGATGCCCTTCGCGAGGGACGCTACTTTGGGACCTTGGATTGTTCGAGGGTGGTCGTCGAATGTTAATTTTAAGAGGAAAAGGGTCTAACTTTTGGTCGAAGAGATCATTGCAACTTAAATAAGAAGTTAACTATTTATTAAATAACAATATTTAATCCGGAGGATTTCTGGAGATTTACTTCGATCTCTTTATCATTATTGTACGAAAACGACAGATCGAGTACGCCATTTAGTACAATACTCAATATAATTCGTCACAGCTGTCAATATGAAAAAGAACGTCGGCAACGTAAGTATTCTTCGAAAAACCTTTTTTACCGACGCCAATCAAGTTTCTCAAGTTTCACTTCACCTTAAACATTAATCACCTTAGGAATTAAATTAGCAGAATATTTGAATGATTATAGTAAAAACGCTTTACCCTGAATTATTTATTCGCAAACAGAATTTTATTATATATATATCTTGTTTAATAAATAGTTGATATAATGATATTCTCTGCAGCCGACAAGGACGGCTACCGTATACAAACTGGAAAAATTCTTCAGATACCCTGTAATTGTTATTATATTTCTCTCTAAAAGTAACGGTAATTCATGGAGTGAGAGATTTCCTGCTCGGTGGTAATTTGTAATAATTACTAACGTGCACTACAAGCCTACAATTTTCTTAGAAGGTTGACAACTTTCAATGCTGACACTGTAGCATGTACTATGTTATTCTAAAAATAGTTTTGCAATTAATCTTTCCTCTTCTCTTTCGAAATCAGATTTCAGGGCGTTTCGGTCCTAAAAACAGATTTAGAAATAATTTATCCGTTGAAATGTTCATTGAAGATTTCTCAACTACGTCAAATGTCGAATTGCATTCATTACTCTTTTCTTTGTTCATAACGTCATCTGTCACTCCTGATTTAATCAATTTTAGTGAACGGTTGAAAAAGTATTTTCTTCGCTTAATTCTCAGAAGACTTTTGCAAAATTTTCTCCTCCTACTTTTCATTAGAAATATAATACGTAATTACAATTAACTGTACTCCAATTACGTGATATACATACCACTGGTTGAAAACCTATCTTCATTAGTAAACATAATCCTTTATTGAGAACGAAACATGAAATATTTTTTTGGCGAAATATCTTTCGTTACAGATTTTGCAGTGAAATTAATGAACAACCGCTAATGCCCGGTTTAAAATGCAGTTATATTTTCTGCATACATTTTACGAGCGTATTCCACTCCTAGTAACTTAATTATAATCCATCAATTACGAACTTTTATGAGTTCCTGCCTGGGTATATATTCCGTAGCATCAGTTAGTTATCCAAACGTTACACTTATCCGATATAAATCACCGAAGCGAAGGGTAAATCATGATAAAGTCAGGGTGAAAATAAAATCAAGGTCAGGCTGCACCGTAACGATAATCGATCGCGTAAGAGGTTTTCTTCATGGTGGATTGGATCGCGAGCTGAGATCGTGGCGGTATTGTGGTTCGTACTTGTTTCTGGCTAATATAAGGATGCATATCTGGGTAATCAGCTACGTATAATATCCGTAGATTACCTTGCGTACGTAAACGTATATTGCATTTGAAAAATGATGCTATACGCTATACTATTAAAAAAATGCATAAAATTCATACACATTTGGTACATAAGGTTACAGTAAAATTATAAATTTGATGTCTTAATAGTGAATATGTATATTATAAAATTCTAAGTAAATTTACAATTTTATAATATGAGGCTGGCTAATATGAGGATATATGACCGTATCTGGGTAATCAGTTACGTATAATATCCGTAGATTACCTTGCGTACGTAAACGTATATTGCATTTGTAAAATGATGCTCTAAAAACGTACTTCCGAGTATGAGATATATAATCATAATTTCATGCATATTCTGTACGCTCACTTTGTCAAATGATGTTCTGCCTTCCTGTAAATGCGTCGTCGATAATTATTTATTTAAAATAATTTTTAAATATTGGCGACATTGGGGGCAAATGTCATTTTTCACGTAGGTACCTACAGTAGATAAATACAAGAATATCTTCATAATCGAGTATACACTTTCGGATTGCATAACATCTGTGATCTGTGATTCTTTGTTGTCTAACTGCTGGTTCAACGCGTGATAAATTAATGAACCGAAGAATGAGACGCGATAAGATTGCGAGTTGAATCAAGGTCTCGTGAAATTCTAACGTTCTGTACATCGATCCAGAAAAAAACCTAACTATTCATTTCCGCTTTGTACCCAAGCACCGCGGAACGTGGAATATCCGTAAATTAATTGTATATAAATTATNATTTTTATATACGTTCAATAAACATTTATATACGATTAATTTACGGATATTCCACGTTGTTCAGGTCGACATCCGGGGAGTATGATCTGGCAGGTTCGTAACAGTTAGCCACGCTCGCGTAAGAGTAATTCTGAAAGGTCCAGCTCGATTCTTCGTCCTGACGTAAGGTGCGGAAATAAAAAGGAAAACGAAGTTTGCAGGTCGTCGAGTGCTCAATTGGCTGGAACGCTCGCTAAAAACGTCGAATTATTTGCGCACTTTCAGCCGTCATAAGAGTCGGCCTTGAACGAGCGTTTCAAAACATCTTTCTGGGAGGTGATCGGAAATCGATCATATCTATGCGCCGCATAGAATTTGGTTGAGATGAAAGAATCGAAAGTCCATGAAGGTGGAGTGGAACCCCCTTACGTCAGTCGAATCGAATAAAACACTTTTTTTTAAGGTTATTGGGTAGAACTGTCTGAAACTTTGACACGTGATTCGTGAGCATCTAGGAATTATCCTGACACTTTTGTTTATCATATTAGAGCCTTTAATAATTGGATATCGATCGAGAAACGAGAGCGGACGTCATTTTGATTCTGGTTTGGGCTAAATTAAAAAATTGTTGTCAAAATCCAAATTTTGAAAGTGTTAGGATAATTCCTAGGTGTTCACTAGTCATGTGTCAATGTTTTGGTCGGTTCTGTCCGATACCCTTAAAAAAAAGATTTGAGGGGTTTTCACTTTACCTTAACCTATTTGCATCATAAAGAAGTATGAAAAAAAATGGTCCTTATCACCAAATTTCAGGCTGAATGATAGTGATCAGTGAAATTGAGCGTATATATACGCTTCGATGATAGTGATTAGGAAAACTGGGCATATATATATACGCTAATCATGCAAATGGGTTAATTCTCGAATGGAAGAAATTTTGATGAGCTCACTTTAACTTACCCCATTTGCATCATAAAGAAGTATGAAAAAAATGGTCCTTATCACCAAATTTCAGGCTGAATGATAGTGACCAGTGAAATTGAGCGTATATATACGCTTCGATGATAGTGATCAGGACAACTGAGCATATATATATGCTAATTATACAAAATTTGTTAATTTCCGAATGGAAGAAATTTTGATGAGCTCACTTTAACTTACCCCATTTGCATCATAAACAAGTATGAAAAAAATGGTCCTTATCACCAAATTTCAGGCTGAATGATAGTGACCAGTAAAATTGAGCGTATATATACGCTTCGATGATAGTGATTAGGAAAACTGAGCATATATATACGCTAATCATGCAAATGGGTTAATTCTCGAATGTAAGAAATTTTGATGAGCTCACTTTAACTTACCCCATTTGCATCATAAAGAAGTATGAAAAAAATGGTCCTTATCACCAAATTTCAGGTTGAATGATAGTGACCAGTGAAATTGAGCGTGTATATATTCTTCGATGATAGTTATTAGGAAAACTGGGCATATATATATACGCTAATCATGCAAATGGGTTAATTTTCGAATGGAAACAACATCGGTGAGCTTATTTCGGATGGCTAGGTCTGGCTGGGATCAATGGCCAAATCAAACGCGCCTATCGGCGCGATTGGAGAAATCGGCCCGAAATTAGAACACGCCGTATATTTCCATTGCGCGGGTAATTCAAGCGCGGAATTCGCGGAGAATCGCAACACCTATCAGATCTGATTCAAGCCAGGTTTACACGAGTGCGGCACACGGCCGACCTTCGGGAAAAGTTTTGTACGACGCCTCGCGCGTGTGTCTAAATAAGCATTACGCGGGGGATTATTTATGTGGCTACGTGAATCAACGATATGCGAAGCTATTATCGTGTTCGCCAGTGCATGTGCAAGAGTAGATGCAGGTCTCTTTCTTAAAGTCTATTGGGTAAATCGTTTTGTTAATTTTATAAAATATTTTCAATCAACAGTTTCCAGCGTACCCGCTTTATGACAAGCGAAATCATGATCTTTTGTCAATGAATAACTCCTCTTTTTTGCTGGGAGAATTTTTATAAAAGGGACACTTTTCATCAAGAATATGCAGCGAGACTAAAATGGTTTTGAGGGTATCAAATCACATTAATATTTGGATTGATCTACCATAATATGTGATGTGATTAACAAAACACTGTTAACCAAAGAATTGAGTCATGACAACATAATATTTGGTTGTCCTTATAATGACCATAATATTCGAGGTGATTAATAAAATGTTGTTAATTAAAGAATTGAGTGATAACAATGAGGCACTTTTTGTGTGGTCCATATAATGACCACGTTCTATGGTTGAGCCAACAAAAATTCAATGATTCAACCGAAATTAGTCTGAGTGTAAGAAGAGTTTTGATTTTTTAATGCTTTTAACAGATACGAAATTGCGCAAATCGGCCGATTTTGGGGGTGCTGATTTCATATGAGCGGTTTGAGATTTCGTTTTATCTGAATCACGTATCCGAAGAAGGAAGTTCGCTCCGATTCGGGTTCAGCGAGTAGGCTGTTACTTCGGAATTTCACATGCATTGAACCTTTTGGTGTGTCTTTTGTTGTTCGGATTTACTGAAGATCGCCATGTATTTATGCTCGTTGCGAGTCCTTCCATAAAAAAAAAAAAAAAAATGCGGAACGAACAGACACGCCCGTGCGTTTCTATGCATGTGCTTGAAAACGGACAATACAATGATCAAAGTCCTTCGAGTCGAATTGAATCTCGGCTGTTACCAATTCTCCCTTCACTTTGGAGTTAAACGATCAACTTGTCGAGGACTTTTTGCTCCTTGGTCATTTTCGACTCGATTCGACCACTCGTAGAAATAAACGAGGCGTGGCCGCCCAGTTGAAACCTGACCACTTGTTGCATCTTAATAAAAATAAAAAAAAACTCCAAAAGATATGACTCTCAGCAAACGTTTTTTTATCAAAACCCCATGAAATTGAAATATCAAATGAAAGCTATAGGAGGTGCATGTAATATTTCTGAAATTGGTAATAGCGTTAGAAAGAAAAGTACTCCGGGCAAGTTGACCAACAGCGTCGACGTGCATAAATAACTTTTTCTTGAATTATTTGCAGAAGATTTAAGAATCTTGGACCGCAACTGTTGTGCTGAATGTACATCCTACATTTCAATGTATACGTTTGAAAATTCTCATTGTCTTACAATTAAGTATTACCGAAAATGTTGCTTGCCGCGGTCTCCCATAAATTTAGTCCAGATTTCATTTTGCGTAAAAATCTCCAGATTAATAATGAAAAAATAATAATTTTACTAATAAAAATTAATAAAAATCTCAGGACGCTGTCTTCGACGAAAGAACATCTGCGTCTCCTGTGTGTGTTACTTGAAATATTCAAATACACGACAGACGATCAACGAGGCAATCGAATAAACCCCAATAAACGTATTCAAATGAACAGCGGAAACCCAGGTTTCCACATTTTTATTACATCCTTCCATTAACATCACCACAAAACGCGTTTAAAAATATTCTCTCGCAACTCTCCTTCTTCGGGATAAATTTCCAAAAAGTTTTTTGAAAACTCGATTTAACGAATAAACTGTTGATGTATTATCTATCATTTGAAAGTACTGCCGTTGTTACATGACGCGCCAAAA